>NC_091324.1:35451202-35466202 GCF_038502225.1 Cherax quadricarinatus
TCACAATGTTACTAGTTAATGGTCACAATGTAACCAGTTAATGGTCACAATGTAACCAGTTAATGGTCACAATGTAACCAGTTAATGGTCACAATGTAGCCAGTTAATGGTCACAATGTAACCAGTTAATGGTCACAATGTAACCAGTTAATGATCACAATGTAACCAGTTAATGGTCACAATATAACCAGTTAATGGTCACAGTGTTACCAGTTAATGGTCACAATATAAGCAGATAATGGTCACAGTGTTACCATTTAATGGTCACAATATAAGCAGTTAATGGTCACAGTGTTACCAGTTAATGGTCACAATATAAGCAGTTAATGGTCACAGTGTTACCAGTTAATGGTCACAATATAAGCAGATAATGGTCACAGTGTTACCAGTTAATGGTCACAAAATAAGCAGTTAATGATCACAGTGTTACCAGTTAATGGTCACAATATAAGCAGTTAATGGTCACAGTGCTACCAGTTAATGGTCACCATATAACCAGTTAATGGTCACAGTGCTACCAGCTAATGGTCACAATATAACCAGTTAATGGTTACAGTGTTAATAGTTAATGGTCACAGTGCTACCAGTTAATGGTCACAGTGCTACCAGTTAATGGTCACAGTGCTACCAGTTAATGGTCACAATATAACCAGTTAATGGTCACAGTGCTACCAGCTAATGGTCACAATATAACCAGTTAATGGTTACAGTGTTACCAGTTAATGGTCACAGTGCTACCAGTTAATGGTCACAGTGCTACCAGTTAATGGTTGCAGTGTTACCAGTTAATGGTCACAGTGCTACCAGTTAATGGTCACAGTGCTACCAGTTAATGGTTACAGTGTTACCAGTTAATGGTCACAGTGCTACCAGTTAATGGTCACAGTGCTACCAGTTAATGGTCACAGTGTTACCAGTTAATGGGCACAGTGCTACCAGTTAATGGT
This sequence comes from Cherax quadricarinatus, assembly GCF_038502225.1. Lineage (NCBI taxonomy): Eukaryota > Metazoa > Arthropoda > Malacostraca > Decapoda > Parastacidae > Cherax > Cherax quadricarinatus. Next base: position 35,452,150 of record NC_091324.1, read on the forward strand.
CACAGTGCTACCAGTTAATGGCCACAGTGCTACCAGTTAATGGTCACAGTGCTACCAGTTAATGGCCACAGTGCTACCAGTTAATGGTCACAGTGCTACCAGTTAATGGTCACAGTGCTACCAGTTAATGGTCACAGTGTTACCAGTTAATGGTCACAATATAACCAGTTAATGGTCACAGTGCTACCAGTTAATGGTCACAATATAACCAGTTAATGGTCACAGTGCTACCAGTTAATGGTCACAGTGCTACCAGTTAATGGTCACAGTGCTACCAGTTAATGGTCACAGTGCTACCAGTTAATGGTCACAGTGCTACCAGTTAATGGTCACAGTGCTACCAGTTAATGGTCACAGTGCTACCAGTTAATGGTCCTTCTTGCCTGACATATTTACAAACATTCTTTAATAAAAAAGTGGCAGTCATGGTATAGGAGGTAAAGTGGCGCCCATGGTATAGGAGGTAAAGTGGCAGCCATGGTATAGGAGGTAAAGTGGCAGCCATGGTATAGGAGGTAAAGTGGCAGTCATGGTATAGGAGGTAAAGTGGCAGTCATGGTATAGGAGGGAAAGTGGCAGGTCATGGTATAGGAGGGAAAGTGGCAGGTCATGGTATAGGAGGAAAAGTGGCAGTCATGGTATAGGAGGGAAAGTGGCAGGTCATGGTATAGGAGGGAAAGTGGCAGGTCATGGTATAGGAGGAAAAGTGGCAGTCATGGTATAGGAGCAAAAGTGGCAGGTCATGGTATAGGAGGAAAAGTGGCAGGTCATGGTATAGGAGGAAAAGTGGCAGGTGATGGTATTGGCGGGAAAGTGGTAGTCATGGTATAGGAGGAAAAGTGGCAGGTCATGGTATAGGAGGAAAAGTGGCAGTCATGGTATAGGAGGAAAAGTGGCAGGTCATGGTATAGGAGGAAAAGTGGCAGGTCATGGTATAGGAGGAAAAGTGGCAGGTCATGGTATAGGAGGAAAAGTGGCAGTCATGGTATAGGAGGTAAAGTGGCAGGTCATGGTATAGGAGGAAAAGTGGCAGGTCATGGTATAGGAGGAAAAGTGGCAGTCATGGTATAGGAGGGAAAGTGGCAGGTCATGGTATAGGAGGAAAAGTGGCAGTCATGGTATAGGAGGGAAAGTGGCAGGTCATGGTATAGGAGGAAAAGTGGCAGTCATGGTATAGGAGGGAAAGTGGCAGTCATGGTATAGGAGGGAAAGTGGCAGGTCATGGTATAGGAGGGAAAGTGGCAGGTCATGGTATAGGAGGGAAAGTGGCAAGTCATGGTATAGGAGGAAAAGTGGCAGGTCATGGTATAGGAGGGAAAGTGGCAGGTCATGGTATAGGAGGAAAAGTGGCAGGTCATGGTATAGGAGGAAAAGTGGCAGGTCATGGTATAGGAGGAAAGTGGCAGGTCATGGTATAGGAGGGAAATAGGATGGATAGGAGAGAAAGTGGCAGGTCATGGTATAGGATGGATAGGAGGAAAAGTGGCAGGTTATGGTATAGGAGGGAAAGTGGCAGTCATGGTATAGGATGGTATAGGAGGAAAAGTGGGCAGTGGCAAGTCATGGTATAGGAGGGAAAGTGGCAGGTCATGGTATAGGAGGAGGGAAAGTGGCAGTCATGGTATAGGAGGAAAAGTGGGCATGGTATAGGAGGGAAAGTGGCAAGTCATGGTATAGGAGTCATGGTATAGGAGGGAAAGTGGCATGGTATAGGAGGAAAAGTGGCAGGTCATGGTATAGGAGGAGGGAAAGTGGCAGGTCATAGTATAGGAGGAAAAGTGGCAGGTCATGGTATAGGAGGAAAAGTGGCAGGTCATGGTATAGGAGAGAAAGTGGCAGGTCATGGTATAGGAGGAAAAGTGGCAAGTCATGGTATAGGAGGAAAAGTGGCAGGTCATGGTATAGGAGGAAAAGTGGCAGGTCATGGTATAGGAGGAAAAGTGGGTCATGGTATAGGAGGAAAAGTGGCAGGTTATGGTATAGGAGGAAAAGTGGCAGGTCATGGTATAGGAGGAAAAGTGGCATGGTATAGGAGGAAAAGTGGCAAGTCATGGTATAGGATGGTATAGGAGGAAAAGTGGCAGGTCATGGTATAGGAGGTAAATGGTCATGGTATAGGAGGGAAAGTGGCAGGTCATGGTATAGGCGGGAAAGTGGCATAGGATGGTATAGGCGGGAAAGTGGCAGGTCATGGTATAGGAGGGAAAGTGGCATGGTATAGGAGGAAAAGTGGCAGGTCATGGTATAGGAGGACAGAAAGTGGCAGGTCATGGTATAGGAGGAGGTAAAGTGGCAGGTCATGGGATAGGAGGAAAAGTGGCAGGTCATGGTATAGGACAGAAAGTGGCAGGTCATGGTATAGGAGGAAAAGTGGCAGGTCATGGTATAGGAGGAAAAGTGGCAGGTCATGGTATAGGAAGGAAAGGTAGGTCATGGTAGAGGAGGAAAAGTGGCAGGTCATGGTATAGGAGGGAAAGTGGCAGGTCATGGTATAGGAGGAAAAGTGGCAAGTCATGGTATAGGAGGAAAAGTGGCAGGAAAAGTGGCAGGTCATGGTATAGGAGGAAAAGTGGCAGGTCATGGTATAGGAGGAAAAAGTATAGGAGGAAAAGTGGGTCATTGTATAGGCGGGAAAGTGGCAGGTCATGGTATAGGAGGAAAAGTGGCAGGTCATGGTATAGGAGGGAAAGTGGCAGGTCATGGTATAGGAGGAAAAGTGGCAGGTCATGGTATAGGAGGAAAAGTGGCAGGTCATGGTATAGGAGGAAAAGTGGCAGGTCATGGTATAGGAGGAAAAGTGGGAGGAAAAGTGGCAGGTCATGGTATAGGAGGGAAAGTGGCAGGTCATGGTATAGGAGGAAAAGTGGCAGGGTCATGGTATAGGCAGGAAAGTGGCAGGTCATGGTAGGCAGGTCATGGTATAGGCAGGAAAGTGGCAGGTCATGTTATAGGAGGAAAAGTGGCAGGTCATGGTATAGAAGGAAAAGTGGAGGAAAAGTGGCAGGTCATGGTATAGGAGGTATAGGCGGGAAAGTGGCAGGTCATGGTATAGTGGAGGTATAGGCGGGAAAGTGGCAAAAGTGGCAGGTCATGGTATAGAAGGAAAATGTCATGTATAGGAGGGAAAGTGGCAGGTCATGGTATAGGAGGAAAGTGGCAGGTCATGGAATAGGCGGGAAAGTGGCAGGTCATGGTATAGGAGGGAAAGTGGCAGGTCATGGTATAGGAGGAAAGTGGCAGGTCATGGTATAGGAGGGAAAGTGGCAGGTCATGGTATAGGAGGAAAGTGGCAGGTCATGGTATGGAATAGGCGGGAAAGTGGCAGGTCATGGTATAGGCAGGAAAGTGGCAGGTCATGGTATAGGCGGGAAAGTGGCAGGTCATGGTATAGGAGGGAAAGTGGCAGGTCATGGTATAGGAGGGAAAGTGGCAGGTCATGGTATAGGAGGAAAAGTGGCAGGTCATGGTATAGGAGGAAAAGTGGCAGGTCATGGTATAGGAGGGAAAGTGGCAGTCATGGTATAGGAGGGAAAGTGGCAGTCATGGTATAGGAGGGAAAGTGGCAGGTCATGGTATAGGAGGGAAAGTGGCAGGTCATGGTATAGGAGGAAAGTGGCAGGTCATGGTATAGGAGGGAAAGTGGCAGGTCATGGTATAGGAGGGAAAGTGGCAGGTCATGGTATAGGAGGGAAAGTGGCAGGTCATGGTATAGGAGGGAAAGTGGCAGGTCATGGTATAGGAGGGAAAGTGGCAGTTAATGTTATAGGAGGGAAAGTGGCAGGTCATGGTATAGGAGGGAAAGTGGCAGGTCATGGTATAGGAGGGAAAGTGGCAGGTCATGGTATAGGAGGGAAAGTGGCAGGTCATGGTATAGGAGGGAAAGTGGCAGGTCATGGTATAGGAGGGAAAGTGGCAGGTCATGGTATAGGAGGGAAAGTGGCAGGTCATGGTATAGGAGGGAAAGTGGCAGGTCATGGTATAGGAGGGAAAGTGGCAGGTCATGGTATAGGAGGGAAAGTGGCAGGTCATGGTATAGGAGGGAAAGTGGCAGTCATGGTATAGGAGGGAAAGTGGCAGGTCATGGTATAGGAGGGAAAGTGGCAGGTCATGGTATAGGAGGGAAAGTGGCAGGTCATGGTATAGGAGGGAAAGTGGCAGGTCATGGTATAGGAGGGAAAGTGGCAGGTCATGGTATAGGAGGGAAAGTGGCAGGTCATGGTATAGGAGGGAAAGTGGCAGTCATGGTATAGGAGGGAAAGTGGCAGGTCATGGTATAGGAGGGAAAGTGGCAGTCATGGTATAGGAGGGAAAGTGGCAGGTCATGGTATAAAAGGGAAAGTGGCAGGTCATAGGAGGAGGGAAAGTGGCAGGTCATGGTATAGGAGGGAAAGTGGCAGTCATGGTATAGGAGGGAAAGTGGCAGGTCATGGTATAGGAGGGAAAGTGGCAGGTCATGGTATAGGAGGGAAAGTGGCAGGTCATGGTATAGGAGGGAAAAAGTGGAGGGAAAGCAGGTCATGGTATAGGAGGGAAAGTGGCAGTCATGGTATAGGAGGGAAAGTGGCAGGTCATGGTATAGGAGGTAAAGTGGCAGTCATGGTATAGGAGGTAAAGTGGCAGGTCATGGTATAGGAGGTAAAGTGGCAGTCATGGTATAGGAGGTAAAGTGGCAGGTCATGGTATAGGAGGGAAAGTGGCAGGTCATGGTATAGGCGGTAAAGTGGCAGGTCATGGTATAGGAGGGAAAGTGGCAGTCATGGTATAGGAGGAAAAGTGGCAGGTCATGGTATAGGAGGGAAAGTGGCAGTCATGGTATAGGAGGGAAAAGTGGCAGGTCATGGTATAGGAGGGAAAGTGGCAGGTCATGGTATAGGAGGGAAAGTGGCAGGTCATGGTATAGGAGGGAAAGTGGCAGGTCATGGTATAGGAGGGAAAGTGGCAGATCATGGTATAGGAGGGAAAGTGGCAGGTCATGGTATAGGAGGGAAAGTGGCAGTCATGGTATAGGAGGGAAAGTGGCAGGTCATGGTATAGGAGGAAAAGTGGCAGGTCATGGTATAGGAGGAAAAGTGGCAGGTCATGGTATAGGAGATAAAGTGGCAGGTCATGGTATAGGAGGAAAAGTGGCAGCCATGGTATAGGAGGTAAAGTGGCAGCCATGGTATAGGAGATAAAGTGGCAGCCATGGTATAGGAGATAAAGTGGCAGACATGGTATAGGAGATAAAGTGGCAGCTATGGTATAGGAGATAAATTGGCAGCTCATGGTATAGGAGGTAAAGTGGCAGCCATGGTATAGGAGGTAAAGTGGCAGCCATGGTATAGGAGGTAAAGTGGCAGCCATGGTATAGGAGGTAAAGTGGCAGTCATGGTATAGGAGGTAAAGTGGCAGTCATGGTATAGGAGATAAAGTGGCAGTCATGGTATAGGAGGTAAAGTGGCAGTCATGGTATAGGAGGTAAAGTGGCAGTCATGGTATAGGAGGTAAAGTGGCAGCCATGGTATAGGAGGTAAAGTGGCAGTCATGGTATAGGAGGTAAAGTGGCAGTCATGGTATAGGAGGTAAAGTGGCAGCCATGGTATAGGAGGTAAAGTGGCAGTCATGGTATAGGAGGTAAAGTGGCAGTCATGGTATAGGAGGTAAAGTGGCAGTCATGGTATAGGAGGTAAAGTGGCAGCCATGGTATAGGAGGTAAAGTGGCAGCCATGGTATAGGAGGTAAAGTTCTAACATGGATGGACGCGGTGTTTCCTCCTTATGTTTTTAAAGCAGAGAGTTTCCATTAATGGGATCAAGTCTTAATGGTGACTGGTGACTAGTGGCGTTCCTCAAGGATCAGTTTCGGGTCCAGTGTTGTTCATTATTTACATTAATGGCCTTAATGAAAGTATAACGAGTGACATGAGAATATTAGCTGATGACACAAAAATAAGCTTAATAATATATTCTGTTTGGTAAAGGAGGCGAAATGCGAACATTGTGAGGAATCGGAAACAGCTTTTCATGCCGTATATTTTTGTAGGGAGTTGGGGCAGGTACTGGTGTGGCTGGCTAGAGTCTTCAAGTTAATGGGTGGGGGCAATGTAGAGCTCCTGCGTGCTCTAACTTTAGAGGTAAGGGGGGTGTCTGAGGTAAAGAGAGCCATTCTGTTCATTGTGACAGATGTCTTGTATTATTCCTGGGGATTGAAGGAAAAGGGTGGGGGGATTAGGGTAAGGGCAATTGCAGCAGCAGTTTATCGCACAGTCTGTAGAAATAAACTCATTTATGGTAAAAGGTGGACAACTGCGTTCCCGGAGGCATATAGAAATATAACGGTAAAGGGACTCAGTAATTTGGCTACTTAAGTACTAAGGGACCATTTTCCTTTTATAGAGCGTATATGACCATACTGAAGGATATGTAAATGTGGAAGGATTGTTAGGAGAATAGTATGAGAGGGGATGACATGTCAGATGTGGTGTAATTGGAGAGTTTTCTGGTAATTGAATGTTTTAGTTTAGCCATGTGTTCAAAAACAACAGGTCATTGACGATCATAGTTTTAATAAGGTAAATGATCTTTGTAAGTGAGACAACTACAAGAGGGAACAATCAAAGCATTCTTAACATTTTGGTATAAAAAAGTGCTGAAAGAAAGGGAAGTTGTGTATGTGGTATGATCAGGTGTTACTACAGTTAAGAGGAATTTTAATTGTGTCAGTTTATTTTGTAGTTTAGTTAGCACATATCATGTGTAAATGTTAGGGATCATCAGAAATCTCCCATTTACAATGGACTTTTGTTACTGGAGCAGATTAAGAAAATGTGGTGGCAGTATGATGATGTGGAACCAACTGTTAAGAAGTATGTGATGGTGGCAGTATGATGATGTGGAACCAACTGTTAAGAAGTATATGATGGTGGCAGTATGATGATGTGGAACCAACTGTTAAGAAGTATATGATGGTGGCAGTATGATGATGTGGAACCAACTGTTAAGAAGTATATGATGGTGGCAGTATGATGATGTGGAACCAACTGTTAAGAAGTATGTGATAATTGATGAAATGTTACATGTAGAGTGTGCTGTTATAAATTGTGGTGGGGAGGGATAGGGAAGTATAACCTTATTGGATACTAACAGAACACCACCTTTGTTGGTAGTTATGACTAGGGGGTGGTAATGTAAGTGTGATAGTGTATATAGACAATGTTGAGGCATTTGTCAGTTGGTATGCAGATACTAACATGGTTTGGAAAAACAACTGTCTTAAAATAACATTATACTTCATGATTTTGTTAACTGGTAGAGTTTTCACATCATGTATATGTATATTGTGGAAAAGTGTGTTTAGTTGCTTGCTATGTTAGGGAGAAAGTGGTTGTGCCGATATTGTGTGGCGGCAGCAAGGGTTTCCTCATCCTGCATATTGCAGGTTTTGAGTGCGTGTAATCAGAGTGTATAGTTTAGTGTCCTCTGGATTGGGATAGATTATGTTGATGTTGTATTGTGTATAAATTTTGATGTTGGGCCATATGTTGGACAACATTTGGTCGTTTGTGTAATATTGTGTATTATGTAAGTTTTTGTATAAATTATTTTATATTTATTATCACACTGGCCGATTCCCACCAAGGCAGAGTGGCCCACCAAGGCAGGGTGGCCCACCAAGGCAGGGTGGTCCACCAAGGCAGAGTGGTCCACCAAGGCAGAGTGGTCCACCAAGGCAGAGTGGCCCACCAAGGCAGGGTGGTCCACCAAGGCAGGGTGGCCCACCAAGGCAGGGTGGTCCACCAAGGCAGGGTGGTCCACCAAGGCAGGGTGGCCCACCAAGGCAAGGTGGTCCACCAAGGCAGAGTGGCCCACCAAGGCAGGGTGGCCCGAAAAAGAAAAACTTTCACCATCATTCACTCCATCACTGTCTTGCCAGAAGGGTGCTTTACACTACAGTTTTTAAACTGCAACATTAACACCCCTCCTTCAGAGTGCAGGCACTGTACTTCCCATCTCCAGGACTCAAGTCCGGCCTGCCGGTTTCCCTGAACCCCTTCATAAATGTTACTTTGCTCACACTCCAACAGCACGTCAAGTATTAAAAACCATTTGTCTCCATTCACTCCTATCAAACACGCTCACGCATACCTGCTGGAAGTCCAAGCCCCTCGCACACAAAACCTCCTTTACCCCTTCTCTCCAACCTTTCCTAGGCCGACCCCTACCCCGCCTTCCTTCCACTACAGACTGATACACTCTTAAAGTCATTCTGTTTCGCTCCATTCTCTCTACATGTCCACTGCCTCCAGCCTTCTCCTCGCTGCAACATTCATCACCCATGCTTCACACCCATATAAAAGCGTTGGTAAAACTATACTCTCATACATTCCCCTCTTTGCCTCCAAGGACAAAGTTCTTTGTCTCTACAGACTCCTAAGTGCACCACTCACTCTTTTCCCCTCATCAATTCTATGATTCACCTCATCTTTCATAGACCCATCCGCTGACACGTCCACTCCCAAATATCTGAATACATTCACCTCCTCCATACTCTCTCCCTCCAATCTGATATTCAATCTTTCATCACCTAATCTTTTTGTTATCCTCATAACCTTACTCTTTCCTGTATTCACCTTTAATTTTCTTCTTTTGCACACCCTACAAAATTCATCCACCAATCTCTGCAACTTCTCTTCAGAATCTCCCAAGAGCACAGTGTCATCAGCAAAGAGCAGCTGTGACAACTCCCACTTTGTGTGTGATTCTTTATCTTTTAACTCCACGCCTCTTGCCAAGACCCTCGCATTTACTTCTCTTACAACCCCATCTATAAATATATTAAACAACCACGGTGACATCACACATCCTTGTCTAAGGCCTACTTTTACTGGCAAATAATTTCCCTCTTTCCTACATACTCTAACTTGAGCCTCACTATCCTCGTAAAAACTCTTCACTGCTTTCAGTAACCTACCTCCTACACCATACACTTGCAACATCTGCCACATTGCCCCCCTATCCACCCTGTCATACGCCTTTTCCAAATCCATAAATGCCACAAAGACCTCTTTAGCCTTATCTAAATACTGTTCACTTATATGTTTCACTGTAAACACCTGGTCCACACACCCCCTACCTTACCTAAAGCCTCCTTGTTCATCTGCTATCCTATTCTCCGTCTTACTCTTAATTCTTTCAATAATAACTCTACCATACACTTTACCAGGTATACTCAGCAGACTTATCCCCCTATAATTTTTGCACTCTCTTTTATCCCCTTTGCCTTTATACAAAGGAACTATGCATGCTCTCTGCCAATCCCTAGGTACCTTACCCTCTTTCATACATTTATTAAATAATTGCGCCATCCACTTCAAAACTATATCCCCACCTGCTTTTAACATTTCTATCTTTATCCCATCAATCCCGGCTGCCTTACCCCCTTTCATTTTACCTACTGCCTCACGAACTTCCCCCACACTCACAACTGGCTCTTCCTCACTCCTACAAGATGTTATTCCTCCTTGTCCTATAAGAGAAGAAGAAAAACTTTATAAAACTGGGATGCTTAAATGTGCGTGGATGTAGTGTGGATGACAAGAAACAGATGATTGCTGATGTTATGAATGAAAAGAAGTTGGATGTCCTGGCCCTAAGCGAAACAAAGCTGAAGGGGGTAGGGGAGTTTCAGTGGGGGGAAATAAATGGGATTAAATCTGGAGTATCTGAGAGAGTTAGAGCAAAGGAAGGGGTAGCAGTAATGTTGAATGATCAGTTATGGAAGGAGAAACGAGAATATGAATGTGTAAATTCAAGAATTATGTGGATTAAAGTAAAGGTTGGATGCGAGAAGTGGGTCATAATAAGCGTGTATGCATCTGGAGAAGAGAGGAATGCAGAGGAGAGAGAGAGATTTTGGGAGATATTAAGTGAATGTATAGGAGCCTTTGAACCAAGTGAGAGAGTAATTGTGGTAGGGGACCTGAATGCTAAAGTAGGAGAAACTTTTAGAGAGGGTGTGGTAGGTAAGTTTGGGGTGCCAGGTATAAATGATAATGGGAGCCCTTTGATTGAACTTTGTATAGAAAGGGGTTTAGTTATAGGTAATACATATTTTAAGAAAAAGAGGATAAATAAGTATACAAGATATGATGTAGGGCGAAATGACAGTAGTTTGTTGGATTATGTATTGGTAGATAAAAGACTGTTGAGTAGACTTCAGGATGTACATGTTTATAGAGGGGCCACAGATATATCAGATCACTTTCTAGTTGTAGCTACACTGAAAGTAAAAGGTAGATGGGATACAAGGAGAATAGAAGCATCAGGGAAGAGAGAGGTGAATGTTTATAAACTAAAAGAGGAGGCAGTTAGGGTAAGATATAAACAGCTATTGGAGGATAGATGGGCTAATGAGAGCATAGGCAATGGGGTCGAAGAGGTATGGGGTAGGTTTAAAAATGTAGTGTTAGAGTGTTCAGCAGAAGTTTGTGGTTACAGGAAAGTGGGTGCGGGAGGGAAGAGGAGCGATTGGTGGAATGATGATGTAAAGAGAGTAGTAAGGGAGAAAAAGTTAGCATATGAGAAGTTTTTACAAAGTAGAAGTGATGCAAGGAGGGAAGAGTATATGGAGAAAAAGAGAGAGGTTAAGAGAGTGGTGAAGCAATGTAAAAAGAGAGCAAATGAGAGAGTGGATGAGATGTTATCAACAAATTTTGTTGAAAATAAGAAAAAGTTTTGGAGTGAGATTAACAAGTTAAGAAAGCCTAGAGAACAAATGGATTTGTCAGTTAAAAATAGGAGAGGAGAGTTATTAAATGGAGAGTTAGAGGTATTGGGAAGATGGAGGGAATATTTTGAATAAATTATAACAATAAATGTAGTTGGGCGTATGACAGGGTGGATAGGGGGGCAATGTGGCAGATGTTGCAAGTGTATGGTGTAGGAGGTAGGTTACTGAAAGCAGTGAAGAGTTTTTACGAGGATAGTGAGTCTCAAGTTAGAGTATGTAGGAAAGAGGGAAATTATTTCCCAGTAAAAGTAGGCCTTAGACAAGGATGTGTGATGTCACCGTGGTTGTTTAATATATTTATAGATGGGGTTGTAAGAGAAGTAAATGCGAGGGTCTTGGCAAGAGGCGTGGGGTTAAAAGATAAAGAATCACACACAAAGTGGGAGTTGTCACAGCTGCTCTTTGCTGATGACACTGTGCTTTTGGGAGATTCTGAAGAGAAGTTGCAGAGATTGGTGGATGAATTTGGTAGGGTGTGCAAAAGAAGAAAATTAAAGGTGAATACAGGAAAGAGTAAGGTTATGAGGATAACAAAAAGATTAGGTGATGAAAGATTGAATATCAGATTGGAGGGAGAGAGTATGGAGGAGGTGAATGTATTCAGATATTTGGGAGTGGACGTGTCAGCGGATTGGTCTATGAAAGATGAGGTGAATCATAGAATTGATGAGGGGAAAAGAGTGAGTGGTGCACTTAGGAGTCTGTGGAGACAAAGAACTTTGTCCTTGGAGGCAAAGAGGGGAATGTATGAGAGTATAGTTTTACCAACGCTCTTATATGGGTGTGAAGCATGGGTGATGAATGTTGTAGCAATGAGAAGGCTGGAGGCAGTGGAGATGTCATGTCTGAGGGCAATGTGTGGTGTGAATATAATGCAGAGAATTCGTAGTTTGGAAGTTAGGAGGAGGTGCGGGATTACCAAAACTGTTGTCCAGAGGGCTGAGGAAGGGTTGTTGAGGTGGTTCGGACATGTAGAGAGAATGGAGCGAAACAGAATGACTTCAAGAGTGTATCAGTCTGTAGTGGAAGGAAGGCGGGGTAGGGGTCGGCCTAGGAAAGGTTGGAGAGAGGGGGTAAAGGAGGTTTTGTGTGCGAGGGGCTTGGACTTCCAGCAGGCATGCGTGAGCGTGTTTGATAGGAGTGAATGGAGACAAATGGTTTTTAATACTTGACGTGCTGTTGGAGTGTGAGCAAAGTAACATTTATGAAGGGGTTCAGGGAAACCGGCAGGCCGGACTTGAGTCCTGGAGATGGGAAGTACAGTGCCTGCACTCTGAAGGAGGGGTGTTAATGTTGCAGTTTAAAAACTGTAGTGTAAAGCACCCTTCTGGCAAGACAGTGATGGAGTGAATGATGGTGAAAGTTTTTCTTTTTCTGGCCACCCTGCCTTGGTGGGAATCGGCCAGTGTGATAATAAATATAAAAAAAAAATGTAGTTGGGATAGTGCATATAGAGAATGCTAAGACTTTTGTTAGTTGGTGTGTAAATAATCAAATGGTTGGGCAACAACTGTCTTACAAGAACATTATACTTAAAGATTTAGTTTATATTGAGATTTCATATCATGTATCTATATATATTGGGGGAAAAGTGTTTTTTTTTTTAGTTGCCAACTAAGTTAAGGTGAAGGTGGTTGTGGCACTATTGTGTGGCACCAAGGGTGCCTCATCCTGCACTTTGCAGGTTTTGAGGGAGTGTTATCAGTGTGTGTGGGTTTAGTGTTCACTGGAGTGGTATGGATTGTGTTGATGTTGTAATTTGTGTAAGTTTTGACAATGGTCCTTATGTTGGACAACATTTTTATGTTTGTTTACATTTTTGTATTCTGTAAGTTTTTAAATGAAATAAAAAAAAATAATAATATATTGTGAAGAGGACAACTGTGAACATCAGGAAGATTTGAACAAATTAATGTTAAGGTTTGAAATGTGGCAGATGAAGTTGAGTGAGGACAAGTGTAAAGTACTAGTTGTTGGCAACGAAAATAACTCTCGTAATGATGAGCTTGATAATGTACAATGTGAAAAACACTTGGGAGTCATGGTATGTATAAACATGAAGGCAGGACAAGAGTGTCTAAGTGTGCCCAATATGAGTATCTAAATGTGCCCAATAAGAGTGTCTAAGTGTGCCCAATAAGAGTGTCTAAGTGTGCCCAATAAGAGTGTCTAAGTGTGCCCAATAAGAGTGTCTAAGTGTGCCCAATAAGAGTGTCTAAGTGTGCCCAATAAGAGTGTCTAAGTGTGCCCAATAAGAGTGTCTAAGTGTGCCCAATAAGAGTGTCTAAGTGTGCCCAATAAGAGTGTCTAAGTGTGCCCAATAAGAGTGTCTAAATGTGCCCAATAAGAGTGTCTAAGTGTGCCCAATAAGAGTGTCTAAGTGTGCCCAATAAGAGTGTCTAAGTGTGCCCAATAAGAGTGTCTAAATGTGCCCAGTAAGAGTGTCTAAGTGTGCCCAATAAGAGTGTCTAAGTGTGCCCAATAAGAGTGTCTAAGTGTGCCCAATAAGAGTGTCTAAGTGTGCCCAATAAGAGTGTCTAAGTGTGCCCAATAAGAGTGTCTAAGTGTGCCCAATAAGAGTGTCTAAATGTGCCCAGTAAGAGTGTCTAAGTGTGCCCAATAAGAGTGTCTAAGTGTGCCCAATAAGAGTGTCTAAGTGTGCCCAATAAGAGTGTCTAAGTGTGCCCAATAAGAGTGTCTAAGTGTGCCCAATAAGAGTGTCTAAGTGTGCCCAATAAGAGTGTCAAAGTATGCCCAATAAGAGTGTCTAAGTGTGCCCAATAAGAGTGTCTAAGTGTGCCCAATAAGAGTGTCTAAGTGTGCCCAATAAGAGTGTCTAAGTGTGCCCAATAAGAGTGTCTAAGTATGCCCAATAAGAGTGTCTAAGTGTGCCCAATAGGAGTGTCTAAGTGTGCCCAATAAGAGTGTCTAAGTGTGCCCAGTAAGGCTAACAGAAGTTATTTTACAGCTGTATACTTCACTAGTTCGGCTTCACTTGGATTATGCTGCTCAGTGACCTCCTTACTACAAGATGAATATACATTAAGTGGAGAACATAGAGTGAAGTATGAACACTGACTTAGAGCCTTGAAGCTTCACTCTCTGGAGAGACGTAGAATGATAGGATGTGGTGGTGGTGTTAATGTTGGAGGTGGTGGTGGTGGTGGTGGTGTTAATGTTGGAGGTGGTGGTGATGGTGGTGTTAATGTTGGAGGTGGTGGTGATGGTGGTGTTAATGTTGGAGGTGGTGGTGATGGTGGTGTTAATGTTGGATGTGGTGGTGATG
>NC_091324.1:35471202-35483702 GCF_038502225.1 Cherax quadricarinatus
TCACACAATTGAGCGGAAAAGTAGTGTGAAGGACCTGGGAGTGTTCATGTCAGAGGATCTCACCTTCACGGATCACAACAATATCACTGTCACATGTGTGTGGAAAATTGTAAGACGGATAATGAGAACCTTCAAAACAAGAGATGCCAAACCAATGAGGATCCTTTTAAATCACTTGTTCTCAATAGGTTGGAATACTGCTATACACTAACAGCTCCATTCAAGGCAGATGAAATTGCAGATCTAGAGAAGGTGCATAGAACCTTACTGTACTTATAAGTTCAGTAAAGCACCTTGTTACAAAAAAACGCGATTTCTAATAAGCTTAGAGATCTCCAGTGAGTACTAGAAAGGACTGCCCTTCTAGCATCCAGCCTGTTACTGGGTTTTTGTAACAAGTAGTCAGTATCCTGGTCCAATTATCCATTAGAATTTAGTAAGATTCAACAATGCTTCAGGATTACAACTGGTAGGCTACTAACTAAAGAAATTAACATTTAATAAGTTTATTAATAAAGTTGTCTAGGCGTATATTATCAAATTAAATTAATCAATATAAACATAATAATAATAATCTCTTCTCTCGTGTACAGTAGTATTGTGCTGATGGCACATATCACATCTTTATGGCTTATAAGTACCGTCTGGTACATTATTAGAATTTGACAACATAATACAAATATATACAAGTTTGTGTGTATGTGTGTAAGTGCTCTAGTAGTTCACTATATCTCAAGACTCAAGTAGACTTAACCTGTGGCTGACTAAAAGTCCTCACCTAAACTAACTTCTTGACCAACCTGACAATCAGAACAGCTAGCTTGAACAATAAAACGACTGCTATGCCGAACAGCAATATAATAAGCAACTGCAACACAGAATCAGGAACACCTGGAGTTTACCTGGAGAGAGTTCCGGGGGTCAACGCCCCCGCGGCCCGGTCTGTGACCAGGCCTCCTTAGGTCAGTGTCCCAGGATGCGACCCACACCAGTCGACTAACACCCAGGTACCCATTCTACTGATGGGGAACATAGACAACAGGTCGAAAGAAACACGTCCAATGTTTCTACTCTGGCTGGGAATCGAACCCAGACCCTCACCGTGTGAAGCGAGAGCGTTAACCACCAGGCCACCAAGGAGATAATATGACCACACTAAGTAGGGACCATCAGCAGATCCTCCACAAAGTCACAAAACTCCCATACTACTGAATCTAAGTTCAGCATAAGAAAACCCCCGACTGTGACAGCACACAGATACCAGTACAAATTAGGTCAGAAGCTACAGCTCAGGACCTGAGTTGCTCAGAGTGTCTATGCGACACATAACCTCAGTACAACGTCGAAAATCACTAAGTCTAGGCTATGTTCTGTGAACAGAGTTCCACAGAACCAACAACAAGAAAGTGACAGAGACGATCTTCCAACAAGGGCCCACAAGGGAGAGGAGTGTTGGGCGTCTTGCTAGAAGCATGTCCAACCAACAAGAGAGAGCAGCCCCTACAGACTACTCCCGGCGAGGTGTGATCACCCCTCCCCCTTATCACATGATTGCTCCGTGGACTGCTGCTGCCCAGCAACACAGAAGCCGGCAGAGTAACGAGCAACGAGAGATAATTACAGTAGTTAGACAATTAACACTCGAACTATGAGCACTGAATATTATATATAAAAAAAAAACTAGAAAAGCTAGATACAGCGATTGATAAACAAGGGTTGAGGCTCGACCGTTCGTCATTGTAGGAGCTGCCAGCAGTCACCGGTTCTTCAACACGCAAGTTATACTTTTGTATCAATCAAATCACATATTACTCGGGTAGATAATTTCCAGTAGATCCTTCATGTGTTAGCCCAAATCATCGACCAGTATGTTTTAAATAAGTGACCCACTGATCAGATCAGACTGGCTCCGAACCCTCGACTGGTCCGAACCCTCGACTGGTCAGAACCCTTGATCGGTTTCAAACGGATTCGTTGGACAATAAAGCAGACTGAAAATGGATGGGGTTGTAGGCGCCCTTATCAAACAAACAATAAATATAAATCAGGAACGTACACGGTAAGCTGTCCAATATACAAGTACAGTTAGAAATAGAAATACAAATAGCTAGAGCTTCATTTAAGGAGGTTATTAATAGAGTATTCAAGAGGTTGCTAGTAGAATTACAGTAAATCAACCATTCAAATCATTATGAAGCTCTGTGTAGTCTGCAATCAATCAAACAAACGGGCTTCCACATGGATAAATTGTAATTTTTGAGGAAATTGGTGTCACGCCCCTTGTGCAGTGTTACAAAACTCGTCTTCTTAACCTTCTCCAATGATATGGTAGAGTGTTAAGGCAGCCTTCTTGTTGAACATATGGCCTGTTTACGGTTTTGCAACAATAACTTAAGAATTCAGGATTACGAAACAAATAACTAAAACTTAGAATCTTTACTAGTAGAGTTTTAGCTTAATATGTGATATGTTATGATTAACATAAAATAAAGAGTTTAACTCTTACATTTCTCTTGGTATGTACCAGTACATTGATATGAATAAATGAACCTCTTGAGGTTGAACTTTGTACTAAAATCACCAATAATATGCACCAATAAGGCTTATTAAGACCTAGCCACAAAGTAACTTACAATGCTTATAAAGACTTATCTGAACTATCAACTCAGAGTATACAAGAACTCGTAAGTGACGGACTTAGTCTCATTTCCATCCAACATGACTAAGAATAGCTTAGACCACAAATTAACATCAAGGCCGACAAGACTTATTCAGTCACCTGAAAGATTAATTCGCTAGATTATAAATAACTCGAAAGTGACAAGCTTAAGAAAGGAACTCAATCATGAAAGAAAAACGACCACAAGAGAGAACTTGACATGTCTCTTATGAGAGGTCAATGAGTGAGGTATGCTCCCTTGGCTATGCAAGCCCAGACTAGAAGTGGGAATGCTAGTCAGAGTGAGTGTGAAGGACATACTCTCAGCGAGTGCTGTAAAACTACTCAGAGCAAGGGTTGTGAACCTTCTCTGAGCAGGTGCTGTGAACCTACTGACGGTACCACTGAGTGGCAAGCCAATGTCAGGTTGGTCACGTGACTGAGGGAGACCTCAGTACCTGAACTGCTAACCGGCACTTAAACCTAGTGGTTTCCCACTACATGGAAATAATATTAAAGCGTAACAAAACATAATATAATATAATATTAGCATTAATATTAGCCTTAACATGTACATTATAAAATAAAGGGGCATATCCAATTATAAAATATAACGGGTATGGCCATACTCGTAACATGCAGATATCCAAGAACTAGCTACAAGCAGTATTAAAACAGGGAAGTGCTTTTGGGTATGCCCAAATGAGATAAATCTGTGGACTAAAATCACAAGGGTATTAAAAGAGGATAACACCAAAGCTGCTTTCATAGACAACCTGGAAGCTTTCTGCAACAGATGGGAATATAAAAAGTCTGGGCTGAATGGTACTGCCCTTGATACTGGCCATGTAGTCAGAAACTGTAAGGCTGGAGTTGATGTCCTGGTAGTCAGTAAATGTGGGGCTGATAGTGCTGTCCTGGGAGACAGTAATGGTGAAGCTGGAGGTGCTGTCCTGGGAGACAGTAATGGTGAAGCTGGAGATGCTGTCCTGGGAGACAGTAATGGTGAAGCTGGAGGTGCTGTCCTGGGAGACAGTAATGGTGAAGCTGGAGATTTTGTCCAGGTAGTCGGGAATTATACGCAGGAAGGAATGCATATAAATGACCTCATAGGGGACAGGAGCCGTAGTAGGGAAACAAGTGTAGTCGAAGATAAGATAAAACCAATATTGCAAACTAGAAATACCACAAGAAATAGCAAACAAGAGGACTCCACTAGCAATAGTGAGGATATATTATCAAAAGCAACTGGTGGGAGCTCCATTGTTGGTGCTAGGGAGGAAAGGAATTAGACAGGTAAACATGCACCAACAGGGAATACAGTCACAGAAACCCAAGGCAAACGGAAACCAAGCCTGTGCACATACTATGCACTCGGTATCTGCTAGCATGGGAAATCTGGAAAAACAGATGGGACGTGCAACTATGACCACCCTAGAAAATGCCATGCCCATATGACAACAGGAAAATGCAAACTCCCTTCTTGTAACCTTTTTCACCCTGAAATGTGTACCTCTTCAGCACAAGAAAGACTGTGCTATAATATAAATTGCCAGGCACACCATCTAAAGGGGACAAAAAGATACAAAACATCCAGGCCATGGGAAAACCTGGGTAGCCACAGCCACTCAAGAGGGAGAGGTTTTTTAGTGCCAGGAAGGAAAAAAAACTGGCAGGAAATGGCAGAAATTGTACACCAAATCCAGTCATTCCTGGAGTGGAACCACAGTCGATGGCCTCCACTCCAAACCAACAAATACAGATACTAATGCCGGAAAAAATCCCCCCCCCCCCCCAGTACCAACAATACCACCAGTCCGATGACATTCTTCTTTGCAAATATACAGGGTCTAAAGCCAGCAACAAACAACAAAATACCTTTCATCTGTGGACTGCTTGCAGAGGCAAAGGCAATGTTCGCGGCTTTCACTGAGACCCACATAAAGGATCACTTGGATAACGAAATATGGATCCCAGGTTACAACCTATACAGATGTGACAGAGTGAACAGGCAAAAGGGGAGGGTTGGCCTGTACATTGCAGAGTCACTTGTTTGCACAGAACTGCTTAATGCCTCAAATGATGTAGTGGAAGTTTTAGCAGTAAAGATCGACAACCAAAACCTAGTCATTGTGGTAGTCTACAAGCCTCCGGATGCAACATCCCAGCAATTCCAGGAACAGCTGTTAAAAATTGACCACTGTCTAGAAAATCTTCCAGATCCTGCACCCAACATCTTGCTCCTGGGGGATTTCAACTTAAGGCACCTAAAATGGAGGAATATAGCAAATAACATTGTTGCAGAAATAACACCAGGAGGCAGCTCTGATGAAAACTCACACTCACACGAGCTTTTAAATCTCTGCACAAAATTCAATTTAAACCAGCAAATAATAGAGCCTACTAGACTGGAGAATACACTAGACCTCATCTTCACTAACAATGATGATCTGATAAGAAATGTCACCATATCAAAAACAATATACTCAGATTAGAACATAATTGAGGTTCAGACATGTATGCGCGGAGCCCCAGACCGACATAATGAAATTAGTCACGAGGGAGCATTCACCAAATTCAACTTCAATAACAAAAACATAAAGTGGGACCAAGTAAACCAAGTCCTAACCGATATAAGCTGGGAAGATATACTAAGCAACACAAACCCCAACTAATGCCTAGAACAGATTAACTCGGTGGCACTCGATGTATGCACAAGGCTTATTCCTCTAAGAAAAAGGAGGAGTAGATGTAAAATAGAAAGAGACAGGCGCTCCCTTTACAGGCGACGGAAAAGAATAACAGAGCGGCTAAAAGAGGTCAATATATCTGAAATGCGTAGGGAGACACTGGTCAGAGAAATAGCAAACATCGAACTTAAGCTGAAGGAATCTTATAGGAGTCAGGAATCGCGGGAAGAACTAAAAGCCATAAATGAAATCGAAAGAAACCCAAAGTATTTCTTCTCCTATGCCAAATCAAAGTCGAGAACAACGTCCAGTATAGGACCCTTACTTAAACAAGATGGGTCCTACACAGATGACAGCAAGGAAATGAGTGAGCTACTCAAGTCCCAATATGACTTAGTTTTTAGCAAGCCACTAACCAGACTGAGAGTCGAAGATCAAAATGAATTTTTTATGAGAGAGCCACAGAATTTGGTTAACACAAGCCTATCTGATGTTATCCTGACGCCAAATGACTTCGAACAGGCGATAAATGACATGCCCATGCACTCTGCCCCAGGACCAGACTCATGGAACTCTGTGTTCATCAAGAACTGCAAGAAGCCCCTATCACGAGCCTTTACCATCCTATGGAGAGGGAGCATGGACACGGGGGTCGTCCCACAGTTACTAAAAACAACAGACATAGCCCCACTCCACATAGCGGGCAGTAAAGCAACAGCAAAGAACTACAAACCGATAGCACTAACATCCCATATCATAAAAATCTTTGAAAGGGTCCTAAGAAGCAAGATCACCACCCATCTAGAAACACATCAGTTACACAGCCCAGGGCAACATGGGTTTAGAACAGGTCGCTCCTGTCTGTCTCAACTATTGGATCACTAAGACAAGGTCCTTGATGCACTAGAAAACAAAAAGAATGCAGATGTAATATATACAGACTTTGCAAAAGCCTTCGACAAGTGTGACCATGGCGTAATAACACACAAAATGCGTGCTAAAGGAATAACAGGAAAAGTCGGTCGATGGATCTATAATTTCCTCACTAACAGAACACAGAGAGTAGTAGTCAACAGAGTAAAGTCTGAGGCAGCCACGGTGAAAAGCTCTGTTCCACAAGGCACAGTACTCGCTCCCATCTTGTTCTTCATCCTCATATCTGGGATACACAAGGATGTCATCCACAGCACCGTGTCTTCCTTTGCAGATGACACCCGAATCTGCATGACAGTGTCTTCCATTGCAGACACTGCAAGGCTCCAGGCGGACATCAACCAAATCTTTCAGTGGGCTGCAGAAAACAATATGAAGTTCAACGATGAGAAATTTCAATTACTCAGATATGGTAAACACGAGGAAATTAAATCTTCATCAGAGTACAAAACAAATTCTGGCCACAAAATAGAGCGTAACACCAACGTCAAAGACCTGGGAGTGATCATGTCGGAGGATCTCACCTTCAAGGACCATAACATTGTATCAATCGCATCTGCTAGAAAAATGACAGGATGGATAATGAGAACCTTCAAAACTAGGGAGGCCAAGCCCATGATGACACTCTTCAGGTCACTTGTTCTATCTAGGCTGGAATATTGCTGCACACTAACAGCACCTTTCAAGGCAGGTGAAATTGCTGACCTAGAAAATGTACAGAGAACTTTCACGGCGCGCATAACGGAGATAAAACACCTCAATTACTGGGAGCGCTTGAGGTTCCTGAACCTGTATTCCCTGGAACGCAGGAGGGAGAGATACATGATTATATACACCTGGAAAATTCTAGAGGGACTAGTACCGAACTTGCACACGAAAATCACTCACTACGAAAGCAAAAGACTTGGCAGACGATGCAACATCCCCCCAATGAAATGCAGGGGTGTCACTAGCACGTTAAGAGACCATACAATAAGTGTCAGGGGCCCAAGACTGTTCAACTGCCTCCCAGCATATATAAGGGGGATTACCAACAGACCCCTGGCAGTCTTCAAGCTGGCACTGGACAAGCACCTAAAGTCGGTTCCTGCTCAGCCGGGCTGTGGCTCGTACGTTGGTTTGCATGCAGCCAGCAGTAACAGCCTGGTTGATCAGGCTCTGATCCACCAGGAGGCCTGGTCACAGACCGGGTCGCGGGGGCGTTGACCCCCGGAACTCTCTCCAGGTAAACTACCTAATAAATATAACTAAGTCAAATAATAATATAAAGCAATATATTTACGATTTAGCTATTATCGCAAATATAAGCAATATAAAATTATATGAAAAGGTAATATACATTATATTCATTGTGACACATTCAGGGGTCGCAATACACCTTAATTACTAGGAACATTTGGAGTCACTTGATCTGTGCACCTTGGAATGCAGGTGAGAGAGATACGTCAAAACCACACCTGGAAAATCCTAGAGGGATTGGTTCCAAATCTACACACATAAATCACTCCCTACAAATGCAAAAGACTGGGCAGATTGTGCAACATCCCCCTAAAGATAAGCATGTAAAATCTGTGTAGTGTCCAGAGTATCTTGCTGCTGAGTTTGTAAAAGCTGGGAGTCATAGCAAGTGTAGTAGTAGAGGAAGTTAACACAACTTTGTAGTACCCACAGTCAGTGGTCAGGCCCCAAACACATTTATTGTACAGCAATGAAGAAGTGGAACAGACTACCTGCACATGACAAAGCCAGTCATAGCATGAGCCAGTTCGAGACGAGAACCAAAAGGTACATAATGAAGAACCACAGGGAAGTGTCCTTGGTCCCCTGCTCTTCCTCTTATACATTTACAGAACCATAAACTCTAATATTAACCCTGAACTAAAACACTTTCTTGATAGTTGCAACAGATCCATAGACACGACACCAGACACAAAAATCTCTATGACATTCTCCGTGTCCTGCTAAACCTCTACAAAAATTCGATGTACATAAAAGGGCTTAAAATCTGGAACTTCTGCCTGAAAACTCTAGAACTACAGACCACAATTTTCAAAACTACCATTAAAAACGCTTCGTCTCCCTAACACACCCATCATCAGCTAACCAAATAAAAACCACCTAATTCTCATTTTTGTATCATGAACACATCCACAACAATATAGTCTTATTCTCATTATCTGTAATTCCCCCATAATTTACACTTACACTCATCCAAACATCTGTAAACATAAAATTCCTAATATAGACAGTGTCTATTAAATCTTAAGTTAGTTAAGTTTGCCTAAGATGCTCTTCCAATATATGAACCTTAATAGAGTGTATCATGTCAAGACAAATACAATCCCATTACTAAATCTACCATATGTAATATTATATGATTTGTACTACCTAACTATTTTATATCTAATTATGTATGTACCTAATTAAGTATGAATATCAAAATGGTGTGTAATACCGAGAGGTTGCTAAGTAACACACATAGGCAACAGTTAGACATCTTTAATCTGAACCGTTTCGCCTACGCACTAGGCTTCTTCAGTCGAGTACATAAAGTAGACAGGAGCAGTAGAGATGTGAAGACGATGTAATCAGTCCATCACCCTTGAAGTCATAAATCTGAGGTTGTCAGTCCCTCAGCCTGCAGAAGACTTCTGTTCCATAGTCTGAAACAATCTGTTGATCAAGCGACAGTGTTGAGACTTATATACTGTGGGGAGGAGAGGTACAGAGTAGTAGTTTACCTGGAGTTTACCTGGAGAGAGTTCCGGAGGTCAACACCCCCGCGGCCCGGTCTGTGACCAGACCTCCTGGTGGATCAGAGCACCTCTCCTTCCGACTATACAAGTCTCGACACTGTTGCTTGACTTCCACATGGAACAGAACTTTTCTCCAGGCTGAGGGACTGACAATCTCAAATCTTCAAATTCCTCGACCTTAAGGGTGATGGACTGATTACATCGTCTTCACATCTCTACTGTTCCTGCCTACTTCCTGTACTCGACTGAAGAAGCCTACTGTGTAGGCGAAACGTTTCGGAATAAACATGCCTAAATGTTGCCTATGTGTCTTACTTACCTAATTAAATATGTATCTAATTATGTATGTTCAAATGCACTGCTCCATAACCTATATCAATAAGATAAGATAAGATTTCGTTCGGATTTTTAACCCCGGAGGGTTAGCCACCCAGGATAACCCAAGAAAGTCAGTGCGTCATCGAGGACTGTCTAACTTATTTCCATTGTGGTCCTTAATCTTGTCCCCCAGGATGCCACCCACACCAGTCCACTAACACCCAGGTACCTATTTGCTGCTAGGTGAACAGGACAACAGGTGTAAGGAAACGTGTCGAATGTTTCCACCCGCCGGGAATCAAACCCGGGCCCTCCGTGTGTGAAGCGGGAGCTTATGCCACCAATGTAGAGTAAGAATTAGTATTAGTCTGCCAGACACGCCTGGGCCAGACACGCCTGGGCCAGACACGCCTGGGCCAGATACGCCTGGGCCAGACACGCCTGGGCCAGACACGCCTGGGCCAGACACGCCTGGGCCAGACACGCCTGGGCCAGACACGCCTGGGCCAGACACGCCTGGGCCAGACACGCCTGGGCCAGACACGCCTGGGCCAGACACGCCTGGGCCAGATACGCCTGGGCCAGACACGCCTGGGCCAGACACGCCTGGGCCAGACACGCCTGGGCCAGACACGCCTGGGCCAGACACGCCTGGGCCAGACACGCCTGGGCCAGACACGCCTGGGCCAGACACGCCTGGGCCAGACACGCCTGGGCCAGATACGCCTGGGCCAGACACGCCTGGGCCAGACACGCCTGGGCCAGACACGCCTGGGCCAGACACGCCTGGGCCAGACACGCCTGGGCCTGCTAGTGACCTTTGTAATTAATGTTTTATAATATGTAAACCACACATTGTAAACCAAACATTGTAAACCAAACATTGTAAACCAAACATTGTAAACCAAACATTGTAAACCAAACATTGTAAACCACACATTGTAAACCAAACATTGTAAACCAAACATTGTAAACCAAACATTGTAAACCAAACATTGTAAACCAAACATTGTAAACCAAACATTGTAAACCAAACATTGTAAACCAAACATTGTAAACCAAACATTGTAAACCAAACATTGTAAACCAAACATTGTAAACCAAACATTGTAAACCAAACATTGTAAACCAAACATTGTAAACCAAACATTGTAAACCAAACATTGTAAACCAAACATTGTAAACCACACATTGTAAACCAAACATTGTAAACCAAACATTGTAAACCAAACATTGTAAACCAAACATTGTAAACCACACATTGTAAACTGTAAAAGGAAGTAAACATTTGGATTTTTTTTATTTTGATTTGAATGTGGCTACAAAAATGGGTTTTTTACTTAGTTTAATATGTTTATTATGTACCCCATACCCATCCTGTGGGTGGTAGTCACCCTATACCCATCATGTGGGTGGTAGTCACCCCATACCCATCATGTGGGTGGTAGTCACCCTATACCCATCATGTTGGTGGTAGTCACCCTATACCCATCATGTGGGTGGTAGTCACCCCATACCCATCATGTGGGTCGTAGTCACCCCATACCCATCATGTGGGTGGTAGTCACCCTATACCCATCCTGTGGGTGGTAGTCACCCCATACCCATCATGTGGGTGGTAGTCACCCTATACCCATCATGTGGGTGGTAGTCACCCTATACCCGTCCTGTGGGTGGTAGTCACCCTATACCCATCCTGTGGGTGGTAGTCACCCCATACCCATCATGTGGGTGGTAGTCACCCTATACCCATCATGTAGGTGGTAGTCACCCCATACCCATCATGTGGGTGGTAGTCACCCTATACCCATCCTGTGGGTGGTAGTCACCCCATACCCATCATGTGGGTAGTAGTCACCCCATACCCATCATGTGGGTGGTAGTCACCCCATACCCATCATGTGGGTGGTAGTCACCCTATACCCATCATGTGGGTGGTAGTCACCCCATACCCATCATGTGGGTGGTAGTCACCCCATACCCATCATGTGGGTGGTAGTCACCCTATACCCGTCCTGTGGGTGGTAGTCACCCCATACCCATCATGTGGGTGGTAGTCACCCTATACCCATCATGTGGGTGGTAGTCACCCCATACCCATCATGTGGGTGGTAGTCACCCTATACCCGTCCTGTGGGTGGTAGTCACCCTATACCCATCATGTGGGTGGTAGTCACCCTATACCCGTCCTGTGGGTGGTAGTCACCCTATACCCATCATGTGGGTGGTAGTCACCCTATACCCGTCCTGTGGGTGGTAGTCACCCTATACCCATCATGTGGGTGGTAGTCACCCTATACCCATCATGTGGGTGGTAGTCACCCTATACCCATCCTGTGGGTGGTAGTCACCCTATACCCATCCTGTGGGTGGTAGTCACCCTATACCCATCCTGTGGGTGGTAGTCACCCTATATCCATCATGTGGGTGGTAGTCACCCTATACCCGTCCTGTGGGTGGTAGTCACCCTATACCCATCATGTGGGTGGTAGTCACCCTATACCCGTCCTGTGGGTGGTAGTCACCCTATACCCATCCTGTGGGTGGTAGTCACCCTATACCCATCCTGTGGGTGGTAGTCACCCTATACCCATCCTGTGGGTGGTAGTCACCCTATACCCGTCCTGTGGGTGGTAGTCACCCTATACCCATCCTGTGGGTGGTAGTCACCCTATACCCATCCTGTGGGTGGTAGTCACCCTATACCCATCCTGTGGGTGGTAGTCACCCTATACCCATCCTGTGGGTGGTAGTCGGAGGATTACAGAGGTACATAAAGGCTCCAGGGACTGGACCCCAAACTTATGATACATAAACAAAAAACAAGGTTGAGAGTGATTTCATAGATAACATACATATAACTGCTACTGAGATCTGATCTTCTCTTTAATGTTTATTGTAAATAACTCAGTTTACGTTATTCCTAGAATATCTTCTATTATTGTAGCTGATTTTCACATTGTTGAGCTAGCTGTTTTAACTATTAAGGTTTGAATAAGATATTACAAGATCTTAATGAAAATAAGTCAATTTGTCTGAGTGTCCTGGATTATCCCAGGTATTACACATATGCTGCTATGTATGATAATTTATGTAACTGTATTTATATGTACCTATACCTGAATAAACGTACTTATCGCGCTA
>NC_091324.1:35488702-35538265 GCF_038502225.1 Cherax quadricarinatus
CATTCAAATTATTTACCCTTCTCAGTTTATGTTTCGTGCCATAGAGAATGGCTTCAGTTTTCCCTAGGTGTAATGATAGTTTGTTGTCTACTAACCATTTGCTGCAGGACTCCAGTTCCAGTGTTAAAACATTAGCAATATCTTGTGGGTCTTTACCTGACACTAACAGAGCACTGTCATCTGCATACAGTAGGAGTTTGCACTTGACACTGATAGGCATATCATTGACATAACATAAGAATAATAAGGGACCCAGAATACTACCTTGGGAAACTCCACATGTTATCGGCAGGGGTTCTGATTCTGTTTTGTTGATTTTGACTATTTGTCTCCTGTTGCTAAGGTAGGACTTAAACCAGTCTACAGAACCTATACCGATAGCTTGAAGTTTATTACATAATATATTGTGGTTGACAGTATCGAAGGCCTTTTGCAAGTCTAAGGTTACCATACCTATGAGGTTCCCCTTTGACATTTCAGTTCTCAGGTAATCCATCAGATTAATAAGGGAGGTGTCGGTTGAGTAGGATCTTCTAAAGCCCGGTTGATAGCTATGGAGAATGTTGTTGTCATTAAGGTACTTAACTACTTGAGAATACACCGCCCTCTCTAGAATTTTAGATATTATACTGAGTATACTAACAGGCCTATAGTTGCTTACATCAGACCTACTATTTTTCTTGAAGATAGGAGTAACTCTGGCCTCCTTGAACCCCTCCGGTACGGTATTAGTGGTGATTGATAGATTTATTATGTGAGCAATAGGGATTGACAGTTCAGAAGCACCATCTTTTAGGAACTTAGACCGGATGTTATCAGGGCCTGTGCTCTTAGTTGGGTTTAACCTGCTTAGTTCTTTTTGAATAAAGTCATGAGATACACTTACTAGTTGACAACTGTTTGGGGTTACCCCTTTATTGGTATAGTATGTTTGAAACTTATCAGAGTCTGTGTTAAAGGTATTTGATGCAGCTGGTAGTTTACTTACTAGTGTTGATGCAACAGATGTGTAGTAGGAATTAAAGCAATTTGCCACCGTAGATGTTTCGTGGCATACCTCATTATCGATAGTGAGTACTATGTTAGACCTATCTACTGGCTTATGGCTATACCCCAACTGTTTTAGTTGTTGCCAGAGCTTTCTGGGGTTATGCTTATACTCTTCAATTTTTGAGCAGTAGTGCTTTGCCTTTGCTCCTTTTATAAGTCTCTGTACTCTGTTCCTCACCCTTTGGAATTTATTTAGTGCTGCAATATCCTGTCTGTTTGCTTTAAATCTTTTTAGCAGCTGGTCTCTGAATTTCATATTATCTAATATCTCAGTATTCATCCAGGGTTCAGTTCTTCGTTTAATCCTAACCTCTTTAACTGGTGCAATATTATCAAGGATGGTAGTGAACATTGTTTTGAATTTTTCCCAGGCATCGTTTACGTCCGTGCAACTTGTTATCTCTGTCCTGTCACAATTGTGTAGCCTATTTACCAGTGTTTCTTTACTGTAGTTTACTGTAGTTACTGTAGGCCTATCCTATCCCTAGTGATTTTCCTGGTGCAGTAAATGATGAAATGATCACTAAGACCTGTGGTAATGACGCCTGACTGACTAATGTTCTCAGAGCGGTTACAAAGTATGTGGTCAATTAGGGTGGCTGAGAACTGTGTGATCCGGGTTGGAGTATTAATTAGTTGAGTGTAACTATTTAATCCTAGAATTTGCTAATACCTTTTGCATAGCCCGTTATTTTGCTGCTGAAAACAGATATTGAAGTCGCCCAGTATTATTGTCTCGCAGTTGTTTTCAACTCCAGACAAGACTCTGGAAAAGTCTTCTAAGAACTGGTCCTGGGTAGGAGGGCGGTAACTAGTTCCTACTAAGATGGGTTTGGTCTTAGGAAGCAGCACTTCAAACCCTAGAATCTCCAGTTTATTGTTATTTAAATCAGGTATTGGATTGTAAGCTAAGTCATTTCTAATGTAGGCACATACTCCACCACCCTTTCTGTTCCTATCTAAGCGTTTTATATTGTAACCATCTATTTTGACCTCGTCGTCAGTCACCGTATCATCCAACCAAGATTCAGAGATGGTTATAACTGCCGCCCTAATTTTGTTAGCTAGAAGGTATACAAGTACATGTACAAGGTATACAAGTACATGTACAAGGTATACAAGTACATGTACAAGGTATACAAGTACATGTACAAGGTATACAAGAACATGTACAAGGTATACAAGTACATGTACAAGGTATACAAGTACATGTACAAGGTATACAAGTACATGTACAAGGTATACAAGTACATGTACAAGGTATACAAGTATATGTACAAGGTATACAAGCACATGTACAAGGTATACAAGTACATGTACAAGGTATACAAGTACATGTACAAGGTATAAAAGTACATGTACAAGGTATACAAGTACATGTACAAGGTAAACAAGTACAAGTACAAGGTATACAAGTACATGTACAAAGTATACTAGTACATGTACAAGGTAAACAAGTACATGTACAAGGTAAACAAGTACATGTACAAGGTATACAAGTACATGTACAAGGTAAACAAGTACATGCACAAGGTAAACAAGTACATGTACAAGGTATACAAGTACATGTACAAGGTATACAAGTACATGTACAAGGTATACAAGTACATGTACAAGGTATACAAGTACATGTACAAGGTATACAAGTACATGTACAAGGTATACAAGTACATGTACAAGGTATACAAGTACATGTACAAGGTATACAAGTATATGTACAAGGTATACAAGTACATGTACAAGGTATACAAGTACATGTACAAGGTATACAAGTATATGTACAAGGTATACAAGTATATGTACAAGGTATACAAGTACATGTACAAGGTAAACAAGTACATGTACAAGGTATACAAGTACATGTACAAGGTATACAAGTACATGTACAAGGTATACAAGTACATGTACAAGATATACAAGTACATGTACAAGGTATACAAGTATATGTACAAGGTATACAAGTACATGTACAAGGTATACAAGTACATGTACAAGGTATACAAGTACATGTACAAGGTATGCAAGTATATGTACAAGGTATGCAAGTATATGTACAAGGTATACAAGTACATGTACAAGGTATACAAGTACATGTACAAGGTATGCAAGTGTATGTACAAGGTATACAAGTACATGTGCAAGGTATACACGTACATGTACAAGGTATACAAGTACATGTACAAGGTATGCAAGTATATGTACAAGGTACACAAGTACATGTACAAGGTATACAAGTACATGTACAAGGTATACAAGTACATGTACAAGGTATACAAGTATATGTACAAGGTATACAAGTATATGTACAAGGTATACAAGTACATGTACAAGGTATACAAGTATATGTACAAGGTAAACAAGTACATGTACAAGGTATACAAGTACATGTACAAGGTATACAAGTACATGTACAAGGTATACAAGTACATGTAGAAGGTATACAAGTACATGTACAAGGTATACAAGTATATGTACAAGGTACACAAGTACATGTACAAGGTATACAAGTACATGTACAAGGTATACAAGTACATGTACAAGGTATACAAGTACATATACAAGGTATACAAGCACATGTACAAGGTATACAAGTACATGTACAAGGTATACAAGTACATGTACAACGTATACAAGTACATGTACAAGGTATACAAGTATATGTACAAGGTATACAAGTACATGTACAAGGTATACAAGTACATGTACAAGGTATACAAGTATATGTACAAGGTATACAAGTATATGTACAAGGTATACAAGTACATGTACAAGGTAAACAAGTACATGTACAAGGTATACAAGTACATGTACAAGGTATACAAGTACATGTACAAGGTATACAAGTACATGTACAAGATATACAAGTACATGTACAAGGTATACAAGTATATGTACAAGGTATACAAGTACATGTACAAGGTATACAAGTACATGTACAAGGTATACAAGTACATGTACAAGGTATGCAAGTATATGTACAAGGTATGCAAGTATATGTACAAGGTATACAAGTACATGTACAAGGTATACAAGTACATGTACAAGGTATGCAAGTGTATGTACAAGGTATACAAGTACATGTGCAAGGTATACAAGTACATGTACAAGGTATACAAGTACATGTACAAGGTATGCAAGTATATGTACAAGGTACACAAGTACATGTACAAGGTATACAAGTACATGTACAAGGTATACAAGTACATGTACAAGGTATACAAGTATATGTACAAGGTATACAAGTATATGTACAAGGTATACAAGTACATGTACAAGGTATACAAGTATATGTACAAGGTAAACAAGTACATGTACAAGGTATACAAGTACATGTACAAGGTATACAAGTACATGTACAAGGTATACAAGTACATGTAGAAGGTATACAAGTACATGTACAAGGTATACAAGTATATGTACAAGGTACACAAGTACATGTACAAGGTATACAAGTACATGTACAAGGTATAAAAGTACATGTACAAGGTATACAAGTACATATACAAGGTATACAAGCACATGTACAAGGTATACAAGTACATGTACAAGGTATACAAGTACATGTACAAGGTATGCAAGTATATGTACAAGGTATACAAGTACATGTGCAAGGTATACAAGTACATGTACAAGGTATACAAGTACTTGTACAAGGTATGCAAGTGTATGTACAAGGTATACAAGTACATGTGCAAGGTATACAAGTACATGTACAAGGTATACAAGTACATGTACTAGGCCTGGTCACAGACCGGGCCGCGGGGGCGTTGACCCCCGGAACTCTCTCCAGGTAAACTCCAGGTATGCAAGTATATGTACAAGGTACACAAGTACATGTACAAGGTATACAAGTACATGTACAAGGTATACAAGTACATGTACAAGGTATACAAGCACATGTACAAGGTATACAGACCATAGCTGACATCAGTGACATACTACTATATAGAAAGTCCCTTGTTATGCTGAGCATTTCCCGCAAATTAGGTCAGTTTTGTCCCAGGATGTGACCCACACCAGTCCACTAACACAAACAATCATTGTACTAGGGGGAGAGAACACAACATAAGTAGTACTGATTTCTACAGAGCGGTCCCTTCTACAGAGTGGCTCATTCCTGAGCGGTCTCCTTTTCACACCTATATGCTAATGACCATGACCCCACCCACGACCCCACCTACGACCCCACCCACGACCCCACCCATGACCCCACCCACGACCCCACCCACGACCCTCCACCCTTAGCCCCCACCCACGCCCCCACCACGACCCCAACCCGCGCCCCCCGTGCCCCCTGCCCTCGCGCCGACCCACCCGCCCGCCGCGCCCCACGCGCCCGCCCGCGCCCCTCGCGCCCGTCCGTCGCGCCCGCCCGCGCCTTCTGCTGCGCCTTCTGCAGCGTCGTCCGGATCGCCCCCGCGCCCCGAATTTTTTTCCGATTTTTTTCGATTTTTTTTTTAATTTCATTTTATTGTGCTCTCCACTTCCTCGAATCAAGTTTTTGGATTGCCCCTCCCACTTTCACCCCCACCCCAAACTTTTTCGAATTTTTTTTTCTCGATAATACAAAGACTCCAATTCCTCGGATCAAATTTTTTTTGGGTACCCCACCTTCCACCCCCAATTTTTTTTCTCGATAATACAGACTCCATCTCCTCGGATCAAGTTTTGTCGAAATCAAAGACTCCATCTCCTTGGATCAAGTTTTGTCGAAATCAAAGACTCCATCTCCTTGGATCAAGTTTTGTCGAAATCAAAGACTCCATCTCCTTGGATCAAGTTTTCTCGAAATCAAAGACTCCATCTCCTTGGATCAAGGTTTTGGATTCCCCCCTCTCAGGGTAAACATTCAAATGAACTCCTCCTACGGGGCATGGTACTTTCTCTTACTACAGGTCTAAACAAGTGTGACGTCACCCCACCTGTGTTTACTCGGCGGTCAGTGATGTCACGTGATGACCTCACACATACAGGCTGAATCTTGTCGACTTCCCCATGTCAGTGACGTCACGCGATGACCCCCACACACACAGGCTGAATCTTGTCGATTTCCCCCTACACATTTTTCACTCTTAACCCAGGATAACCCAAATAATTTCACATTTTTTTTCGTTAATACCCACAACAATCCACAATTTCTTTACAAAATACAACACAAGTCTAGATATTTTTCTCGTTTTAACTATTTCATCAGAAAGTCACCACAACACTTATAACCACTTTTCGATAAATTCACTAGTCACAATTTTACATATTACGAAGTTAATACGCACACACACCTCACTTTACTTTGAACACCTTCAAAACACTCTCATAAATCATTTGAATACTCACAAAAATACCTATGAACATTTCCAAACAACACTGAAACACTTCCAAAATATCATTTTGAATTCTCCCAAATAAGATTTGACATCTCTAATTTATCTGCACTTACACATTTCATTAAATTACAACTCATCCCTCCAAACTCCTCCCTCAGTCTCCAGACTTCACAACATTATCACAAAAACTAACTCAAACACTTTACTTTGAACATCACCAAAAATCACCATCAATTACCTTTAAATACTCCAAAAACATCATTCGAACACCCCCAAAAACACCTCTGATTACTCCCAGAACACCTTCATAAGTACTCTTGCACATCATTTGAACACCTTACACAAATAACCCGCACATAAAAGACAGAAGCTTACGACGACGTTTCGGTCCGACTTGGACCATTGACAAAGTCACACTAACAGAGGAGGAGCTGGACGGCTATATATAGGCAGGAAGAGGTGGAGGTAGTAGTAGTGGTAGTAGTAGTAGTAGTAGTAGTAGTAGTAGTAGTACTACTACTGTTAGTGTGACTTTGTCAATGGTCCAAGTCGGACCGAAACGTCGTCGTAAGCTTCTGTCTTTTATGTGCGGGTTATTTGTGTATCGTTCCAGTCACGGTATTGTGCCTTTTTGTTATTTATGGACCCCGCAGTTAAGCGTCATATTCTCTCCAACTTTTTTAATGTTCTTCCCTCTTTTAAACCCCTCTTTCGATCTTATGAGGCTGCTCTTATTGCTACCCGGCGTCGTAAGAATCAGCTTCGCTTCCTACGTGACTGTCTTGCTGAACAAGTTCTGCCACCTTCCTTCTCCCACTTCCTGAAAACCAACCCACTGGGCACTCCCTTTCCTGATCATGCCCGTCTCCTACTTCAACAGCTCATTCTTTCTACTAAATCACAGGTTGAAGATGCCTTCTTTACTCTCCGTCAACGTCAACGTGCTCTCTTTGCGGCTCTACCACAGGATCTCTGTAACCTTCTCTCTACCATTGCCTTTGACACTGCTCGCCTGAATGCGCAAATTCATTCTTCCAAACTACAAAATAAACTTCAACGTCTCATCTCAGCTAGCCCTTGGTCTAAATTCTCCCTCACTGACTGTGTTACTAATCTGTCTTCTGTCTCACTCTCTCAGTATGAGCTTGAACTTCTTGGTTTTGGTCTTTCCTTTGCCACTTCGCCTACTCCTCGCGCTGGTATTTCCCTGATTAGCTCTTTAGATTCCTTTCGTCAATCTCGCTTCCGTAATCTTCCTGACTTGTCCACTTTTCGTGGTGCTCTCCTTCCTGCTCTTGTTAGTCTGTTTTCCAAGAATCACCACCTTCCACGCCGTTACCAACTTGCCCTTTCTTCTCTTAAATCTAACACTAACATTGTCATACTATCTTCTGACAAAGGTAATTCGGTAGTTATCCTTGATCGCGAGGATTACCTCCGTAAAGCTGATGTCTTGCTCTCTGACTCACGCACCTACACTCCTCTCGTTTCCAACCCTCTTGATCGCATCAAGAGAACTTTCAACAAAAAACTAAGGACTCTCTCCGACCTCTGTCCTCCTGACTTTGACCTTGTTCAACGGTTTCGTGTCATCTGTCCCTCTCTTCCCTATTTCTATGGCCTTCCCAAAACTCATAAACCTGATATTCCTCTTCGTCCTATCATATCCTCTAGAGGTTCTGTCTCTTATTCTCTTGCTTCTTGGCTGGCCAAAACCCTCACTCCCTTTCTTGGTACTTTTTCTCCTGCCCACCTCCGTCACTCTCAAGACTTCATTGAACGGGTTCGCTCTCTCCCAACCTGTAAGATGCTTAGTCTTGACGTTGAGTCCCTCTTCACCAATGTCCCTCTTGATGATGTCCTTGATTTCCTTAGAGAGAAGGCCCATGAAGGGTTTCTTCATCTCCCTATCCCCACTGATGTCTTTCTTGATCTGACCCGCCTCTGTGTGGACTCTAACTCCTTTTCCTTCCAAGGGAAATATTATTCCCAAACCTTCGGTGTCGCTATGGGCTCTCCTCTCTCTCCTGTCCTTGCTAATCTTTACATGGAATACTTCGAGACTGTTCTTCTTCCTACCCTCGATGTGCAACCTTCACTCTGGCTCCGCTATGTGGATGACATCTTTGCTCTGTGGCCTCATGACTCCAGTCTCTTCCAACCTTTTCTTGAAGCTCTTAACAATCTTGCCCCTTCCATTAAGTTTAAAGCTGAATGGGAATCTAATTCCTTACTTCCTTTCCTTGATGTCCATGTCCACCGCTCAGATACAGGTTTTTCCTTTTCCGTTTACCGTAAACCTATGCACAGTGGCATGTACATTCACTACTTTTCCTATCATGCTTCCCCTGTCAAGAAAAGTGTTCTTATCTCCCTCTTTCTCCGTGCCCTCCGCATCTGTGATCCTCAGTTCCTTCCAGCAGAAATTTCCACTCTTTATAATTCGTTCTCCCGTCTTGGCTACCCTTCCCATTTCATAGACTCTGCCCTCTCACGTGCCAAACGCAATTTCTTCTCTCCCAAACTCTCTACTCATGGGAACTTCTATCCTCTGCCTTCCCTACATTTCCGGTCTTTCTAATCTCAACAATTCTCTCCGTCCCTTAGACATCAAGTTTACCTTCCGCCAGACTAACACTCTTCGCACTAATCTCGTTCATACCTCTCCTCCCTCTACAGATGTTCCTGGTGTCTACTCTATTTCTTGCTCCTCCTGTCCTCTTCAATACTTTGGAGAAACTGGTCGATCTCTTTCTGACAGACTTAGGGAGCACAAAAATAGTGTTAGGCTTGCCGACACTAACAATGCTCTTTTCTGTCACGTCAGAGATCATAGCCATCCTATTGACTGGTCTTCTGCTAAAACTGTCTTCCCTACTTCCAACTCGAACAGTCGCCGTTTAGTTGAATCCTCTCTTATACACAACTTTCCTTGTATGAACCTTAGCCCTGGCTTCGTCTCTGTAGATGCCTTCCTCTCCCACTACATTGTAAAATGCTCCAAACTTCAGAACACCCGTGACTTAACCTGATTCCTCATTTTTCTTCTTCTTCTTCTTTTTCTTCTTCCTCTTCCCCTTTCCTCTCTCCTTTTCTCCTCTGGGTTGTCTTTCTCTCTCCTGTCTCGTGTTTCTGTTCCTTCTTTATTTTATTTCACCACTTCCCCTTTCACGCACCTCGGTGCGCTTGCTCTCCCTCTGTGGGTTTCTAGCTCTCTTGCAGTGCTCCCCTTCCTTTGTATTTGACTGGCTCGTCTTCCTTATTTCCCACTTCTACCACTACCACTACTACTACCTCTTCTTCTTCTACTACATCTACTGATGAAATTAGACACATGTGCGGCGTCTGGTTGTCTTTGTTGTGGACGTTTCGCCATCCAGTGGCTGGCTGGATGGCGAAACGTCTACGGTGGGGATGCCCGGGTGTTGTGCATGTGTCATTTCATCCTGTCGGTATTATATACTTTTCTTGTACTACTACTACTACTACTACTACTACTACTACCACTACTACTACCTCCACCTCTTCCTGCCTATATATAGCCGTCCTGCTCCTCCTCTGTTTGTGTGACTTTGTCAATGGTCCAAGTCGGACCGAAACGTCGTCGTAAGCTTCTGTCTTTTATGTGCGGGTTATTTGTGTATCGTTCCAGTCACGGTATTGTGCCTTTTTGTTATTTATTTGAACACCTTCAAAAACACCTGGTTGATCAGGCTCTGATCCACCAGGAGGCCTGGTCACAGACCGGGCCGCGGGGGCGTTGACCCCCGGAACTCTCTCCTGGTAAACTCCAGGTAATATCCTCAAAACACCATTTGAGTACTCCCAAATACACCACTGAATACTACTAAAATACCACTGAATACACTCAAAACACCACCAAAATCACCATAAACTAAGATCAACACCCACATCCCACAACACCCACAACCCACAACACCCACATCCCACATCACCCACATCACCCACACCCCACAATTTTTTCTCGTTTTAACTAATTTCATCAGAAAGTCACAACAACAACCCACAACTTATAACCACTTTTTCGGTAACTCTAGTTCGACAACAACGCCCAAAACCCACAACACCCACATCCCACAACACCCACTTCCCACAACACCCACAACCCACAACACCCACAACAACCCACAACTTATAACCACTTTTTCGGTATCTCTAGTTCGACAACAACACCCAAAATCCACAACACGCACATCCCACAACACCCACATCCCACAACACCCACATCCCGCAATTTTTTCTCGGTTTAACTAATTTCATCAGAAAAAGTCACAACAACAACCCACAACTTATAACCACTTTTTCTGTATCTCTAGTTCGACAACAACGCCCACAACACCCACAACCCACATCACCCACACCCCACAACTCCCACAACCCACATCACCCACACCCCACAACACCCACAACCCACAACACCCACATCCTACATCACTCCCAATCCACAACACCCACAACCCACAATTTTTTCTCGTTTTAACTAATTTCATCAGAAAAAGTCACAACAACCCACAACTTATAACCACTTTTTCGGTAACTCTAGTTCGACAACAACGCCCAAAACCCACAACACCCACATCCCACAACACCCACTTCCCACAACACCCACAACCCACAACACCCACAACAACCCACAACTTCTAACCACTTTTTCGGTATCTCTAGTTCGACAACAACGCCCAAAACCCACAACACCCACATCCCACAACACCCACTTCCCACAACACCCACAACCCACAACACCCACAACAACCCACAACTTCTAACCACTTTCTCGGTATCTCTAGTTCGACAACAACACCCACAATCCACAACACCCACATCCCACAACACCCACATCCCACAACACCCACAACCCGCAATTTTTTCTCGTTTTAACTAATTTCATCAGAAAAAGTCACAACAACCCACAACTTATAACCACTTTTTCTGTATCTCTAGTTCGACAACAACGCCCACAACACCCACATCCCACAACACCCACAACCCACATCACCCACACCCCACAACACCCACAACCCACATCACCCACACCCCACAACACCCACAACCCACAACACCCACATCCTACATCACTCACAACCCACAACACCCACAACCCACAATTTTTTCTCGTTTTAACTAATTTCATCAGAAAAAGTCACAACAACAACCTACTTATAACATCTTTTCGGTATCTCTATTTCGACAACAACACCCACAACACCCACAACCCACAACACCCCACAACCCACAATTTTTTTTTTCTCGTTTTAACTAATTTCATCAGAAAAAGTCACAACAACACACTTATAACGTCTTTTCGGTATCTCTAGTTCGACAACAACACCCACAACCCACAACACCCACAACCAACAATTGTTTTTCTCATTTTAGCTAATTTCATCAGAAAAAGTCACAAAAACAACCCACTTATATCATCTTTTTTGGTATCTCTAGTTCGACTACATTACCCACAACCCTCATCAATTACCAATTTATTCACAATTTATTCGATACAAATTTTTCCCCTTCTTTTTACTGAATCTTAAATGTAATACACATTCCTCTTTACATTACTAAAATTCTAATAAAATCCTCTCCATACCCATCTCCTTGTATCCACATAAATTGATATTATACTCGAATCAACTAATTTCACTACCCAACTATTGCGACATGTTTCAACACCCTCCATTCTTTTCCAATATATCATAACTTTTCAATTCTATAATTTCTTTTAAAAATATTCATACATTACCTTTATTTTCAGTAAAATCTCCCCCATATTTCATTAAATTTCTAATACAACCCTCCCCATACCCCTCTCCATCTCACCCACATTTCTTCACATCCACTCACCCATCTCCCAACACACCTCTTCTGAACACACACAAAAATCACATTTCACATCCACAAATGCATCTCATCACCCATCTCAAATCCACTAAAATCACTGTATCCAAGATATTCACAAAACTCTATGACCACCTAACACACACACACATACACACACACACACACACACACTCACACACACACACACACACACACACACACACACACACACACACACACACACAGAAGGAGCAGAGATGCTGTGCGTGCCTCTAACCACAATCTTCAACACATCCCTTGAAACTGGGCAACTACCTGAGAAATGGAAGACAGCTAATGTAGTCCCCATATTTAAGAAAGGAAACAGAAACGAGGCACTAAACTACAGACCTGTGTCTCTGACATGTATTGTGTGCAAAGTCATGGAGAAGATTATCAGGAGGAGAGTGGTCGAACACCTGGAAAGGAACAAGATTATAAATGAAAACCAGCACGGGTTCATGGAAGGCAAATCTTGTATCACAAACCTCCTGGAGTTTTATGACAAGGTAACAGAAGTAAGACACGAAAGAGAGGGGTGGGTAGATTGAGTTTTCCTAGACTGCAGGAAGGCCTTTGACACAGTTCCCCACAAGAGATTAGTGCAGAAGCTGGAGGATCAGGCGCAAGTAAAAGGGAGGGCACTGCAATGGACAAGGGAATACCTGACAGGGAGGAAGCAACGAGTCATGGTACGTGAAGAGGTATCACAGTGGGCGCCTGTTACGAGCGGGGTCCCACAGGGGTCAGTTCTAGGACCAGTGCTATTTTTGATATATGTGAACGACATGATGGAAGGAATAGACTCTGAAGTGTCCCTGTTCGCAGATGACGTGAAGTTGATGAGAAGAATTAAATCGGACGAGGATGAGGCAGGACTGCAAAGAGACCTGGACAGGCTGGACATGTGGTCCAGCAACTGGCTTTTCGAATTCAATCCAGCCAAATGCAAAGTCATGAAGATTGGGGAGGGGCAAAGAAGACCGCAGACAGAGTATAGGCTAGGTGGACAAAGACTACAGACCTCACTCAGGGAGAAAGACCTTGGGGTGACCATAACACCGATCACATCACCGGAGGCACACATCAACCAAATAACCGCTGCAGCATACGGGCGCCTGGCAAACCTGAGAATAGCGTTCCGATACCTTAATAAGGAATCGTTCAAGACACTGTACACTGTGTATGTTAGGCCCATACTGGAGTATGCAGCACAAGTCTAGAACCCACACCTGGTCAAGCACGTCAAGAAGTTAGAGAATGTACAAAGGTTTGCAACAAGGCTAGTCCCAGAGCTCAAGGGAATGGCGTACGAGGAAAGGTTAAGGGAAATCGGACTGACGACACTGGAGGACAGAAGGGTCAGGGGAGACATGATAACGACATACAAGATACTGCGGCGAATAGACAAGGTGGACAGAGATAGGATGTTCCAGAGAGAGGACACAGGGACAAGGGGTCACAACTGGAAGCTGAAGACTCAGACGAGTCACAGGGACGTTAGGAAGTATTTCTTCAGTCATAGAGTTGTCAGCAAGTGGAATAGCCTAGCAAGTGAAGTAGTGGAGGCAGGAACCATACATAGTTTTAAGAAGAGGTATGACAAAGCTCAGGAAGCAGAGAGAGAGAGGATCCAGTAGCGATCAGTGAAGAGGCGGGGCCAGGAGTTGAGTCTCGACCCCTGCAACCACAATTAGGTGAGTACAATTAGGTGAGTACACACACACACACACACACACACACACACACACACATACACACACACACACACACACACATACACACACACACACACACCTTCAAAACACTCTCATACATCATCATTTGCGACCACCTTTTCTCAATATCTCTTAAGAAATATTCTCTCATCCACAACCTTTATCATCTCACTACAGAACAACCCCAAGATTACTTCGAACACTCTCATAAATCATTTGAATACTCACATAAACACCTTTGAACATTTCCAAACAACACTGAAGCACTTCCAAAATATCATTTTGATTACTCCCAAATAAGATTTATCATCTCTAATTTTTCTACACTTACATATTTCATTAAATTACAACTCATCCACCATACTACTCCCTCAGTCTCCAGACTTTACATCATTATCACAAAAACTAACTCATGCACTTATGACATGACACATTTTACCAAAACTAACACAAACACACCCACACACACCACACTTTACTTTGTACAACACCAAAAACAACATCAATTACCTTTGATTACTCCAAAAAACTTCATTGAACACATTCAAAACATCATCAAACTCCTTTGAATACTCCCAAAACACCACTGAATACTACCAAAACAGCACCGAATACTGCCCAAACAACACTAAAAATCACCAGAAACTAAGATCAACACCACCAACTAACACCCATTTTATAGAAATCCCCTCAAATCACTATAACCAAGACGATCCCACTCACCTCAAAACCACTAAGATCGCAGAAAACACTCATTTTTATAAACATTCACACAAAAAATCACAATCACCAACTCCATACAATATCTAAGATAAGATTTCGTTCGGATTTTTAACCCCGGAGGGTTAGCCACCCAGGATAACCCAAGAAAGTCAGTGCGTCATCGAGGACTGTCTAACTTATTTCCATTGGGGTCCTTAATCTTGTCCCCCAGGATGCGACCCACACCAGTCGACTAACACCCAGGTACCTATTTGCTGCTAGGTGAACAGGACAATAGGTGTAAGGAAACGTGTCGGAATTTCCACCCGCCGGGAATCGAACCCAGGCCCTCCGTGTGTGAAGCGGGAGTTTTAGCCACCAGGCCACCATACACTCCTCTCACTACCACCAACACATACCAGCACAGATAAGGATACCTCCCATGACATCACACTCCATCCTGCGTTTACTTGGCGATCAGCGAAGTCACACCCCACTTTTACTTCATTTAACTTAACGAGAGGAAGTTACTTGTTTCAACCTGTTATATCTCCAATGTCTAAGATCACCACAATCAAATCGTTTACCAAATTCTATAACCCCTCCACTAAGCTCACAAATTTTTGTACACATTTCTCTTAAAACATCATCATAACGAAGATCACTAAAACTATATATACTTTTACTAAGATCACATAACATTCTATCTTCTCTAACTCACCCACCAATTTACATTCTCATTCACACTTACACATTTCATTAGCCGAAATTACATCTCATCCACCAAACTCCTCCCTCATTCTCCAGACTTTACAACATTAGCACAAAAAAAAAACTAACTCATACACTTATGACATGAGACATTACCATAACTAACACACTGACTAAATTTGAACCAACTCTGAACATCACCAAAACACCACTGAACATCTTCAAAAAATACTCTGCACATCATTTGAATACCTTCAAAAAACACCATCAAACACCTCCGAATACCCCCAGAACACTACTGATTACTACCAGAATCACCACTGAATACTACCAAAACACCGTCAAAATCACCAGAATCTAAGTTTAGCATCACCAGCTAACATCCATTTTATAGAAATTCCCTCAAATCACTATAACCAAGAACTCCCTTCCCATGGGCGCCAAAAAAAAAGAAAAAAAAAACTTGAACACAAACCTAATACACAAACACTTAGTACATGATCACCATCAACCGAAAACATATCTTGTACACAGATAAATCTAAGACAACAACCAACAACAAACACCCATATTCACTTACCTCAAAAACGACTAATATCACAGAAAACACTCATTTTTTATAAAC
Source organism: Cherax quadricarinatus (assembly GCF_038502225.1). NCBI lineage: Eukaryota > Metazoa > Arthropoda > Malacostraca > Decapoda > Parastacidae > Cherax > Cherax quadricarinatus. The sequence continues at coordinate 35,504,710 of NC_091324.1, forward strand.
ATTCATACAAAAAATCATATTTGACAATATCTAAGCGCACTCACCTCACTACCACGAACACACGATGTCACACCCCACAAGACCGGCGAGGTCACCTCCAGTGACGTCACACTCCTATCTGTGTTTACTTGGTGGTCAGTAACATCACACCCAACCCACCTTGTTTCAACCTGTTGTACCCACAATATCTAAGAACACTATAACCAAGACGATTACCAGATTTTATGACCCCACCACCAAGATCACAGAAAACACTCATTTTTATAATTATTCACACAAAAATCACGATCAGCAATTCCATATCATGTTTACCATCATCTATCAACACTCATCACCAAGATCACCAAAAATCTAAGATCATGCATCTCAAAACTACTATGATCACTGAAAACACTTATTTTTTAAACATTCGCACAAAAATAAGACATACACAAAAATACCACGACACTTCCACCAACATCTATAACATAACATGAGCACTATAACATATCACCATCACACAAAAAAAAATAATACACAGACACCCACAACTTATACATTTCTATCACAAATTTAAGACATGAGACATACACACCAAATCTAAGACATTCACCTCCAACAAAGACATACACATCTTAACTAAGACATACACCAAAACCTATACTTGACATATTGCGATATGAATATTCATACCGCATTTATCATTTCTCACCTATGTTGCATATCACATTCCTCATCCACATCATCCCTGAAACATCCTTTCTTATTTATTCCGTATATCTCCTCGAGTTGTTTTAACCCCGACGTCCCATCATGACATTAGGAGCCAGAGTGTAGTAGGTGGTGTTGGAGTGGTGATGGTTGCTCTGGCTCCTACGTCCTGATGGACCGTTGTAGTAGAGTAGTAGAGGTCCTTCACATTACTTTTCCGCTCTACTGTATAATTAGAATTTGTAGTATACCCAGCTCTAATTATTATTTCCTCCAGTTTTCCATAACGGAGTAGTTGGAATTTGTCTTAATTCCGTTGCCCACTGGAAAACTTGGTTAATATCTTCGAGGTTAACCGTGTCAACAATAGATGACACTCTCATGCCGATCCTAGTATCGTCTGCAAAGAATGACACGGTGCTGTGGTTTATATCTTTGTCTATTTCTGATATGAGGATGAGGAAATGGATGGGGGCGAGAACTGTACCTTGTGGAACAGAGCTTTCCACTATGGCAACTTCCAGTTTAACTCTGTTTACCACTACTCTTTGTGTTTGATTAAAAGTTGAAGATCCATCTGCCCACTTCGCCAGTTATCCCATTAGCATGTATTTAGTGCGCTGTTACGCCATGATCGCACTTGTCAAAGGCTTTTGCAAAGTCTGTGAATACATCTGCATTCTGTTTGTTTTCCAGTACATCCAAGACCATATTATAGCGATCCAGTAGCTACGAGAGGCAGGACCAACCTGCCCTGAACCCATGTTCCCCTGGATTGTGCAGTTTTTGGGAATCCTAGTGGTTTGCAATCGTTCTTCTTAACACTCAAAGATTTTTATGATGAGAAACGTTACAGCTATTGGTCTATAGTTCTTAGTAAATGCTTTGCTACCACCTTTATGGAGTGGGGCTTTATCCGTTGTTTGCAGAGACTGGAATTTCACCGGTGTCTATGTTCCTTCTCCATATCATCCTTAGGCACGCACAAAGGGTTTCTTGCAGTTCTTAATGAACACAGAGTTCCACGAGTCTGGTCCAGGGGCTGAGTGCATGGGCAAGTTGTCAGTGGTTTTCTCATAGTCTAGTGGAATTTGGGTTATTTCAGAAATATGGCTCATTCATGAAGTGTAAAAATCATTTGGATTGTCGATCTTTAGACTGAGTAGTGCCTCGCTAAACACAGTCGCATTGAGATTTCAGTATCCCACTCATTTCTTTGTTGTCATTTGTGTAACCCTCATCTTGTCTGAGCAAGGACCCGGTACCAGACGTAGTTTTTGCCTTTTTTTTTTTTTTTTGCACGTGAAAAGAAATTTCGAATTTCTTTAAATTTCATTAATCGCTTTTAGCTCCTGCTGTCTCTCCTGGATCCTGTATGAATCCTTTAACTCAAACTCGATACTTTGCACTTCCCTGGTCAGCGTTTTCTTCCATATATCAGATAATCTAGCGTTCCCGAGGACCTCATTGATTCTTCGTCGTCTTCTGTAGAGGGAGCGTCTTTCTCTCTCCAGTTTACTTCTCTTCTTCTTTCTTAAGGGAATATGCCTTGAACATACTTCAGGTACCTGGAAGTTGATCCTTTGAAGGCACTGGTTTGGATCCGTGTTATTTAAGATCTCTTCCCAATATGTTTTATTTAAGACATGGTTCACCTGGTCCCAGTTGACGTTCTTGTTGTTGAAGTTCAATTTGGTAAAGACACCTTCACAGATACGTGCAGTTTGCTGATCAGGGCCCGTGTGCATGTAAGTCTGAACCTCGACTAGAGTGTGATCGGAATTAGTTGTTTTTGATATTCCTATGTTTCTTACTAGGTCCTCATTATTTGTGAAGATAAGCTGAAATGTGTTTTCCAGTCTTGTTGGCTCCACTATCTGCTGACTTAGGGTGTGTTTATGGCAGAGATTTAGTAGCTCGTGTGTGTGTGTGACCTTTCATCTGCACTGCCTCCAGGGATTGTTTCTGCTATAACATTATTTGCTACATTTTTCCATTTTGTATGTCTTAGATTGAAGTCACTAGCAGTAAGATGTTTGGGGATGGAGCTGGAAGGTTTTCTAGACAGTAGTCAATTTTCAGTATCTGTTCCTCGAACTGTTGGGAAGTTGTATCTGGTGGTTTATATACAACCACGATGACTAGGTTTTGGTTCTAGATCATTGTTGTTAGAACTTCAACTACATCATTTGTGGTGTTCAATACCTGCGTGCAAACGAGCTACTCTTTGACATACAGGCCAACACGCTTTTTTTTTTTGCCTGTTCTCTTTGTCGTATCTGGTTGCTGTCTACCAGCCTACTACTATAGAGTAGTACGTCCCTGAATGGTTGCTGTCTACCGGCCTACTACAGTAGAGTAGTACCTCCCTGGGTGGTTGCTGTCTACCAGCCTACCACAGGAGGCTAGTACCTCCCTGGGTGGTTGCTGTCTACCAGCCTACCACAGGAGGCTAGTACCTCCCTGGGTGGGAGGTACCAGCCTATCACAGGAGGCTAGTACCTCCCTGAGTGGGAGGTACTTTGCAAAATATTGCAATCATTCGTCTCTCGACCTCCGGGGAGAGAGGACGCACGCCTAGTAGCTACACCTGCCCTCTGGTGGTGACCTTTAGCAACTGGAAGGCAAAATGGCGTATCGAGTGAGTCAGCGGATCGACACTGTTTGTATACAGCTGGTACGTGGCACGGTCACTGGAGAAACGATGAATACATTGCTACCCGCTATCATCAGAGACGTCTATGGTGTCCCCAACGATGAAGTATATGGTGTAGCCTTAAATGGGATGACCAGAGTATTCCTGAAACTGAATCGTACCGGCGTCTACGACAGACTTGTTGACGAGTACCAGGAGAGGAAGGTGACTGTGAATTCAGCAGTGGACGTCGTCTTGCACGACGTATCTAGGTACTATACGTGGGTGAAGGTGCGAAACGTCCCTTTCGAGGCGACTGCGTATAGTATACAGGAGGTCTTCAACAGTTATGGTAAAGTTCATTCGGCTACGATGGGAGTATGGAAAGATGGGCTATATGAGGGACGACCTGAGGGTTCTTATACCCTCAAAATGACGTTGGCTAGGCCTATACCGTCCTACGTCATGCTAGTGGATTCCAGGACGCAGGTCTTTGTACACTATGCTGGCCAGAGAAGGGCCTGTCGATTATGTAGCTCCTACGACCATATGGCAGCACAGTGCCCTAGGAGGCAGCCTACCAGGGCTCCTGGTACGTTGGCAGTGGAGCAGCGGCCTTGTGAGTTGATGCCTGAGTTGGGAGAGGAGGAAGCAGGGACGAGTGGTCGTTGGAGTGAAGAGGTTGATCGGGAAATACCGACGGTCGGTACCTGTGTTACACTCCCGGTAGGCTCGGGGGAGCAGACAGGACCGTCGGGCGCTCTATCAGGAAGGAAAGATGGTCCTCAGGAAGATTTACTGGAGGACGTGTTGAGAGGTTTTTTGGACGGGTCGGGGACCTCCACCTTAAGTGCTGCCGAGGCTGATGTGAGGGAGGATCAGCAGTCTGTGGTACAAACATTGTGTGGAACTCGCTTAGAGCAAGTGGTGGAGGTGGAGGTCCATCAGGAGCAGTTGTCGGATGAAGACATGTGTGTGGGTAGTGGTTCTAGAAAAAGGCCTGCTGGCACGGTTGAGGCCGAGGAGGTACTCACGCCGGGGCAGAGGCCGGGCAAAAAAGCTTGGGCAAAGATGAGGAGTTGCTGGACCAAAAGGATCTAGTGGATCCTGATTTCTGTAGTGAAAGGGGAAAAGGTGGGGAGGGAGCCAGGGGAAAGTCTGGTGAGGCGTCGGGTCGACGCACAGGAAAAGGGATGGTAGGCAAGCCACAGAGGCATAGAGGGAAGCCGCCGTTCTTATAAATTTCAGGTGTGTCACTCTAAATGTGAACGGTCTCAAGGCTGAGATCAAAACTGTGTGGTTAGTATGGTTCTTACGTAGGTTCCAGGTGAATGTGTGTTTCTTGCAGGAACACAATCATAAGATTGGTAGTGAGTTGTTGTTGCATGGGTATAAGTTGCATGTTAGTTGTGCTTGGCAGTTGAAAGGGGGGGTGGCGATAGCGATTAAGGAGACCAGCCCCTTGCGTGTCACGGGTTGGGAGGAGGCAGGGGGGAGGGTTGTGAGGGTAGATGGTGTATGGGGTGATAGAAGGGCATGTTTCATAGGAGTGTATGTGCCAGCGTCGAGCAATACACGAGTAAAAGCGGATTTTGTGAGGGAAGACTTATTGTACCATCTGCGGGGATTGCCTGCCATTACGATTATTGGTGGGGATTGGAATTGTGTAATTCGGGGCCAGGATGTTGAACCGAGGGGGGCGGGTTGTGTATTACGTGTTCTGAGGGATGTGTTGAGGGACGTGGGTGTCGTAGATGTTGCAGGGGGAGGAGGTTATATGGTGGAGCACACGTTCATTCGCAAGGGGTATGCTGCAAGACTAGACAGGATTTACATCATGAAGGGTTTGGAGGTCGGGAGGGTGCAGACTTTTGATGTGGGTTTCTCGGACCATAGGGCAGTGATAGTGGATCTGTCGTGGGAAGGTGCTGTGCAGATTTACCCCGGCTATTGGAAGTTGAATGTGCGGCTGCTCGGGGGGAAGGGGGGAAGGGGGGGGAAGGGGGGGAAGGGGGGGAAGGGGGGAAGGGGGGGAAGGGGGAAGGGGGGAAGGGGGGAAGGGGGGAAGGGGGGGAAGGGGGGGAGAAGGGGATTTGATGAGTGGTGGAATGGGTTTTGGGAAGATAGGGATCGGGCTATGGAGCTTGTAGAATGGTGGGAGTTGCGGGCGAAACCTGGGATCGCGAATTTTTATAGAGTCAAGGGCCGTGAGGAAGCGAGATGGAGATATGGTTTGCAGAATTATTTGGAGGGACAGTTGCAGGCATGTTACGGGAGGGGGGGTGGGGAGGGGGAAGATATAGCACTGCTTCGAGGTAGGATTGAGGAGATTCATAATGACGCAATACGTTTTCGTTCAGGGTTGGACGATGTGTTGTGGGGGATAAACCGACTGGGTATGTGCTGCGTAAGTTTAGGGAGCGTAGGAGAGTGACCACGTTATTGCAGTTAGAGACTAGTGCGGGAGTGGGGGATTACCCGGAAGGTGAGGTCCTCGTCTCCACTGAGAGTATGAGCATTTATGCAGGTGAATGGCTCAGGAGAAAATGGAGAGAGGGTGGGAGCCGGGGCGCCTGGCAGGCGTCTTTCGGTAGGGGGGTTCATAAGGCTATAGGAGAAAAGGATAGGGTGGGGTTGGAGGCTGATATTAGTGAGGCAGAGGTGGCAGATGCGGTTTTCAGCATGAATACGGGTAAGGCGCCAGGCATTGACGGTTTGCCTATTGACTTTTATAGGGCTCACTGGGGGTGCATGAGGCATTGTTTAGTTGGGGTTTTGAAAAATATGCTAGATGGAAAGAGAATGGGCGAGTCACAACGTACAGGCATAGTAGTATTAGTACCAAAGAAGGAAGGGGCGCGGGCATTGAATGCTTTCCGGGCAATTTCCTTAATGTGCGCAGACTATAAGGTATTCGCAAAGATTCTAGGGAATAGAATAAAGGCAGTTCTCGGAGCGCTTTTACACAGAGGTCAGTTTGGGATTCCAGGGAGGAGTATGCGGGATGGACACGGGCGCATAAGGGATTTCATAGAGGGCTGTGGAGGGGGAGGGGTTCTAGGGGTTGATTGGGAGAATGTGTATGATTGTGTGGACAGGGTGTTTTTGCGTGAGAGTTTGTGTGATTTGGGTTTTGGTGCCAGGGTGGTAGGGTGGGTGGATGCATTGTATGCTGTGGCGATCATGCGTGTGCAGGTAAACAGTAGGTTGGGTTCTGGGATTTGTATGGAGAGGGGTTTGCGGCAGGGTTGCCCACTTTCACAGCTATTATTTGCTTGCGTTCAGAACCCATTTTATGAGCTTGTAGACCGAGAGTTGTGTGGGGAGGGGGTTGAGGGGAATGACGGGGGGGTTGTGGGTTACGTTGATGATACGACGATCTTACTTAGTGGAAGGGAGGATTTTTCAAGGGTGGGTAGAGTCATCGAGAAGTTTGGGGCCGTAACAGGAATGAGGGTAAACAAAAGCAAGTCGATGTTGTTAGAGGTGGGCACCTGGATAGCGGGAGATTGGGCCAGGGGTTTGGATGGAATGTAGTAGAACGGATTAAGATTTGTGGGATTTGGTACACAGCAGACAGGCAGGAAAGTAGAAAGATTAATTCAGAGGCAGTTAGGGACAGGGCAGTGGGTAGGCTACGTGGCTTTCGGGCCAGAGATGTTACGTTGCACCAAAGGGCTGTGATTGTGAATTCGTTGGTATACAGTAAGGTTTGGGGAGCGGCGGCAGTATATCCCTTGAGAAATTGTGATGTAACAGACATACAGAGGAGGGCATTAAGGTATATATGGGGTTATGGGAGGGCGTGGTTGGGACGTGATGTAGTAATGACTGGGGTGCGTCTGGGGGGATTGGGTTTGTTGGCATTGGGGCCCAGGGTGAGGGCAATATACGTCAAGGTGAGATACCTCAGTGCGGGGGGGGGGGTCTGGGGGCGGCGTGTGGGGGAGGTGATGCGGGACTTACGTTGTTGGTGGAGTGGGAGGGACCTGGAGGTGTGTGAGGATATGTTGAGGTATATGTTAAGAGTGCGAGATGTGCGTCATTTGCGAATAGGGAGGCTGGTGGGAGTAGAGTATCATCGGGAGGCGCTGCAAGGGGTGGCTGTCTTCCCCACATATAATTGGAGGGTAATATGGGAGGAATTTCGAAAGCTAAGAATGCCAGCAAGGGTGAGAGAAGTGGTGCTTCGTGTGTGCATTGTGGCGACGTGGAAAATGCTTTCCATGTGGTGTACTTTTGTCCTTTTTTGGAAAATGTAAGGGTGTGGTTGAGGGGTGTTTTTGGATTATTGGAAGGGGGAAGGGTGGGGGTCCTTAGGGCTTTACTTTTAGACGTGGGAGGAGTGTCTAATGAGGTAGCGAGGGCGTTAAGGTATATAATGGTTGATTTTTTGTATGTTTCTTGGGGAATGAGGGAGGTGGGGGGTAATGTCAGGATCAAGGCCTTAGCAGCGAGTTTTTATAGGTCGGTGGGTAGGAATAGGAGCTTATATGGGGGTCAGTGGGTTGCTCTTTTTCCAGAGAGTTTTTTTTATATTTTATTTAAAAAACACAATACATATTTATATGTATGCTATGCATACGTTACATAAACTAAGACATGTAATCCATTAAAAATGAAACAACAATTCCACGTTCCCTATCCCAGCACTTATCTTATACTTAAGAAACACTCGTTCAACTTAACATGATTGCCATCCCTAAAAAATTCAAACATACATGTGACTACACGAAAGGCAACCCACACCCGAACATACAGGTGGGTTTAATAAATTCATAAATACTACCAGTTTCTTACACACAAAAGGCTATATAATCCAAAGAATATCACACGTATTTACATTATACATGAAAGTCTATATACAAAGTCATACCCATATAATCCAGTTCCCTGCCCACTCATTTTTACAACCAATACAAGGACGTATAAGTGATTAATAATAAGAACTATACTGGATATTAACAAAAATTCCTCTACCACACAATCCCAGTACTTAAATAACACGTTACCCGTAGGTGTATTACCACCATTTACACATCCAACAACATGACCTACCAAACCCCCTTTTAACAATAATTAATAATGCCAGTGCATACAAAAAATATTTGCATGCACCGTTTTGAGAAAAAACCCTTAAGTAACCTTACAATCACGGTATGCCCTTACCTCATTAAACCTTAATGAGAATTACAGAATTTGGTTATGCATAAACAACAACAAAAATATAAAAGTACACAGCAACACAGATATGTACATTATGTTACTATACGCACACACTTGTATAATTGGAAGAATATACACCCACAATATCTAATATCAATAATAATAAAACAACAACCAAGAAATTCAAACTGTCAGAACATCATTGTATAACATGGATTTTACACATAAAATTAGAGAATACACTTCATGTTACCTCAACTTTAAACAACCTATGTAAATATTTAATATAAACCAAGACTATAATTATCATTGAAACATATCAAATGGGTTCTCCCCTCACAAGGACGGGGCGAATAATAAAAAGAAACCCCTTCATGAAATACCAAACAGGTACACCCCTACCACTAACTAACTCCTAGCTTAAGATCAAACTTGTTAATGACTGAACACAAAATCCTAATCTCCCTATCTGAAACACAAACATCCTTGACATAGTCATATTCGTCACATTAACGTGTGCAAAGGTATTACAATCCTTCTTCTATAAAGAAGTACCGTTATAAAGGAAATACTTGTATACTAATTATATCTAAAGAAAAGCTAATCCACAAGGGCAATATGGAAAGTACTTGCAGCTACATGTTAAAACTACAAAATACAAGCATCATTCTATACTAACGTACTTGACTACAGTGTTTCCTTACTTTATTTTATATTTTAAAACCCTTCTCAATGTTAATAAAAAGAATTACTACTATTCACTGGCAATATCATTTTTGCACGTGTTCAGTACTACTTGACCTAAAAAGCCAGCCACTTAAGCCACCTCTCCTCGATAGTGAGTGCAATAATATACCATTCCATGTATGACTATGTATCCAAGGAACTGATCGCCAATATCAAATATCTCTGCAGGAACATAACCATTTCATAAATATATGCTCTCACTATCTCACCCTCACACCACCTTCCACACTGCTAGCCTAACCTTACACCCCCCCTCACAATAAAAGAGACCCTACCCTTGCCCCCCCCTGTTCCCTTAGAAGCTGTGCTACAGTAAAATTACGATAACCTATCGAAAAACTTGATTCCCATCTCCCCCCATATATTAACCTATTCCTACACCTTGTCCTATAAAACCGCGCTACTAACGCTTTTATCCTCAACTGCCCTGAAATCTGCCTCATACCCCAAGAAACATGCAAATAATCTGCCATAACATACATCAAAGCCTTGCCCACTTCGCTTGCTACCCCACTAACATCCATCGACAACGATCTAAGAAAAGACCAACTCCCCCCCCCAACAGCCTAATAACCCCCGCCATCCAGACTCTCACCACTTCCAAAGATGAACAAAAATATACCACATGATATGCCGTCTCCTCCTCCCCACAGAATAAACATGTTGCCTCTCTAACCAACCCCATCTTATGCAACATATACTTAGATGCCACCACACCCATTAGAAAACGGTACACCAACTCCCTAACCCTTGCTGGTATCCTAAGCGTCCTGAACTCCCTCCATATGACCCTCCAGTTATACATGGGGTATACTGCGGCCCCCTGCAATACACCCCTTCCCCACGCCACACCCACCACTGCGTTTACCTTCAACCTTTTTACCTGCCCCACTGCCAACATGAATCTTATTACATCTTCACACTTTCTCAAATCCCTACCACTCCACCAGTTTCTAGCATCCCTCATCACCCTATCCACCCTAACACCCCTCTCCCCCCCCACCCTTAGATACCTCTGCTTAATATATAATACCATTACCCTAGGCCCTAAGGCCAACAAACCTAGTCCCCCCCTTTTCACCTCCGTCATGACCACATCTTTGGACAACCAGGCCCTCCCAAACCCCCACACAAACCTCAACACCCTCCTCTGTATTTCCTGTATATCCTGCACCCTCAAAGGGAACACCTCCGCTACACCCCAGACCTTACTATACACCACCGAGTTAATTACCAATGCCCTCTGCTGTAACGCCACTTCACTGGCCCTCAAACCTTTTAACTTGCCTATAACCCTACTCGTGACTGCTTCTGAGTTAATCCTCCTACATTCCTGCAATTGCTTCATATACCATATCCCACACACCCTAATTCTGTCACAAACCGTCCATCCCATCTCCTCCCCCAATCTCCCCCCAACCCATGTTCCTACTTCCAATAACCTAGACTTTGCTAAATTAACTACCATTCCTGAAACATTCCCAAAACTCCTAATGACCTCTCCCACCCTTCGTAAAGCCTCCCCACTCGTAACTAACACAGTTGTATCATCCACATAACCTACTATGCCCCCCATACTTCCCCCCCCACCTCCCGCAATTCGTCGTCCACAGCCTCAAAGAAAGGATGTTGCACGCATGCAAAGAGCAACTGTGACAGCGGCAACCCTGCCTTAATCCCTGTTCCATCATCACCGCCCCCCCCCAGCTTACCATTAACCTGCACCCTCATGACAGCCCCCTCATACAGAATGCGCACCCACCTCACGACCCCCCCTCCAAAACCCAATTTCTCCAAACAGCCCCACAAAAAGTCCCTCTTCACGCAGTCATATGCCTGAGCCCAATCCAATCCAAGGACGCCCCCTCCCTGACAGTTCTCTATAAAATCCCTTATCGCACTGTGCCCATTCTTCATAGTCCGTCCCGGAATCCCATACTGTCCCTCATGTACGCTACTCCCAATTACCTTCTTTAACCTGTTCCCCAATACCTTCGCAAAAATTTTGTAATCCGTACACATTAACGACAACGGACGATAATCTCCCAAACCCTTCTCCTCTCCTCCCTTCTTTGGCACCAAGACAACGACCCCAGTTCTCTGTGTTTGCGCCATTCTGCCCCATTTCAACATATAATTCAGAACCGCCACTAGGCACTCCCTCAGAACCTCCCAATGTGCTTTGTAAAAATCATTAGATAACCCATCTATTCCCGGTGCCTTCCCCTGACTCAACCCATTCACCACTTCCCCCACCTCTTCCCCCGTAATGCCTCCCTCCAACTCCCGATCCCCCTGCCCCATACCCTGCAGAACCCTTATCCCTCTAAATGTTTCTAACCCACCCACCCCTCCCCTTCTCTTCCATTTCTCCGTAAACCAATAATCAGCATACCTACTGATAGAATCTGTGTCAGTGAGGCCCTGTCCCCTCACATAACCCTCCCCACCCTCCACAACAATATGCGCCATGGTATTCCTCAACTGCCTGTCCTTGAATTTTCTGAGAACATACCCGGTTGGCTTATCACCTTTTAGTACGTCCTCCAATCCTGCCCTGACCCTGAGTGCATCAAAACGTTCATTATGCATCTCTACTAAACGACTCCTAAGTTCCCCCATAACTCCTTCCACTCCCTCCCTACCCCCCCCCCGCATAACAATCATTCAACTGACCCTCTAAATAATTCTGTAATCCAAACCTCCAGCGTGCCCGTTCCCTGCCCCTCTTCCTAAAAAATTCTACAATTTTCACCTTTGCCTGCAACTCCCACCAATCTAGCAAATCCACCTCCTCATCCCTAGCCTCCCAAAAGCCTTTCCACCATGACTGAAAAGACCGACCTTGATCCTCCTCCTGTAAATGCCTCACATTTAATTTCCAATAGCTCTGATATATTCTCGGAATACCATCCACCCTAAGGTCAGCCAACACTGCTCTGTGGTCTGATAAACCCACGTCTACTGTTCTAACTCTCCCCACTCCTATCCCCTGCCTCACATAAATCCTATCCAACCTTGTCTCATAACTCCCCTGTACATAGGTATGCTCAACCTGATACCCCCCCCTGCCAACCACATCTACCACCCCGACATCGCACAAAGCATCCCTTAAGACACCCAACACGCACCCCGCCCCCCTAGGTACTACGTCTACATGCCTAATCACACAATTCCAATCACCTCCAATTATCGCTATGGCAGGTAAACCCCTGAGATAATATAACAAAACGTCACGAACAAAATCTGATTTTATCCTTACGTTACCAATCGCAGGCATATAAACTCCCACAAAACATACCCTACTCTCCCCCCACCACCCATCCACCCGAACAACCCTCCCCCCACCCCCCTCCTCCCACCCCATGACTCGCAATGGACTGGTCTCCTTTACTAAAACAGCCACTCCGCCCTTTAAAAGCGTTGCCATGCTTACAAACAACTTATATCCTCTCAATCTCAACTCACTACCTGACTTATAGTTATGCTCCTGTAGAAAACAAACATCAACGTCGTACCTTTTGAGGAACCACTCCAACCACACCCTTTTTACCTCAGTTTTTAGGCCATTAGCATTTATCGTTACACACCTGAATGGTCAAGGAGAGGCGGCTTACCTCTGTGCCGCTGTGGCTTGCTCACACTTCCCTTCAAGCTGCTCACACTTTCCTTATTACTCTTTTTAATAGGACCCCCTACCCCCCCTTGTCTCTCCCCCGATTTTCCCTGTACTCCCCCCCCCTGTAGGGGATTTGCGGACCACCTCTGCCCATGCCTTCTTACCTGGTCTTTGCCCAGGTGTTAAAACATCATCTAATTCAGTCAACCCCACTGGCCTCTTCCTAGAGCTGCCTCCCAAAGCCACCTCTTCCTCAGGTACATCCTCCCTGTGTACCTCTGCCACTACAAGTGTATCCTTTCCAGTATTCCCTGCTACTTCCGACTTCTCACTCAGCCCTTGCAATTGCTGCTTTTCACTGGTCCGTCCATCCATGTCCTCTCCTACCAAGGCCTCCTCCAAGAATTCCTGGAGCACTGACTCCAAGGACACCTCCTGTGTCGACTCCACCACTTCCTCCACCACCACAGACGTTGGAGTAGGATCTCCCTTCTCCACCGGGAGTGTGACACACGTCCCCATCAGTTCACCCTCCTTCTCCACCTCCTCACTCCATAGAGTAGTCCCAGTCTTCGCCGCCGCCACCACACTCGTTTGCTGTACGTCCTCCACCGGGGCTAACACCCCCGTGGCAATTCTACGTGCACATTGCGCCGCCATATGGTCATAAGAGCCGCAAAGACGACACGTTCTCCTTTGCCCCACATACGACACATATACCTGATTTCTGGTGCCTGGCAACATGACATACGAAGGTATAGGCATCTTTAAGGTCATCTTGATGTTGTATGACCCTTCCGGGAGACCCTCATATGGTCCATCCCTCCATACCCCACCTCTGGCTTCATGAATGACTCCATACTTGCGAAAAAGTTCCTCTATACCAAACTTAGTTGCCTCGAAGGGTACATTCCTCACTCGTACCCACGTGTAGTAAGTAGATACGTCATGCATGCACACATCCATCGTCGAGTTGAGGCACATTCGTCGTTCCTGGTACTCCTCCACCACACTGCTGTAGTAGCTAGTCCTCAGGAACTTCACAAATACTCGTTTCATCCCATTAAGGGCCACACCATACAGTTCCTCGTTAGGGATACCATATAAATCCCTAATAATTGCAGGTAGAACGATGTTCATCGTAGCAGGGCTCAGAGAACCCCTCAACAGCTCAATGCAAACTGTGTTAATCCTCCTGCCGGTGTACTCCGCCATATCTGAACAGTGAAAACTGCGCAGAAACCAGGTGTAATGGGAGCTACTGCGCAGTGCGTCCACTCAGCCCGAAAGCGAAGAGGACAATGCTTTCCCGAGAGTTATCGGGGACTGACTGTGGCACGACTACTACAGTTGGTGCCGGGGAAAGGCAGCAAGGGGTTGGCTTCCGGAGGTGAGTGATGAGTACTTGGAGATGATTGTAGTAAGGAAGAGAAGAGATGGTGGATGCTCCAGTGGTGTATGTGAGATAACATGATGTAAGGCCTGTCTGTGTGAAGGCCTTTGTGTATGTGTGTGTGTGTGTGTGTGTGTGTGTGTGTGTGTGTGTGTGTGTGTGTGTGTGTGTGTGTGTGTGTATGTGTGTTGAGTGTGTGTGTTGAGTGTGTGTGTTGAGTGTGTGTGTTGAGTGTGTGTGTGTGTGTATGTGTGTTGAGTGTGTGTGTTGAGTATGTGTGTTGAGTGTGTGTGTTGAGTATGTGTGTTGAGTGTGTGTGTTGAGTGTGTGTGTTGAGTGTGTGTGTGTGTGTATGTGTGTTGAGTGTGTGTGTTGAGTGTGTGTGTTGAGTGTGTGTGTTGAGTGTGTGTGTTGAGTGTGTGTGTTGAGTGTGTGTGTTGAGTGTGTGTGTTGAGTGTGTGTGTGTGTGTATGTGTGTTGAGTGTGTGTGTTGAGTGTGTGTGTTGAGTGTGTGTGTGTGTCTTGAGTGTGTGTGTTGAGTGTGTGTGTTGAGTGTGTGTGTTGAGTGTGTGTGTGTATGTGTGTTGAGTGTGTGTGTATGTGTGTTGAGTGTGTGTGTTGAGTGTGTGTGTTGAGTGTGTGTGTTGAGTGTGTGTGTTGAGTGTGTGTGTTGAGTGTGTGTGTGTGTGTTGAGTGTGTGTGTTGAGTGTGTGTGTTGAGTGTGTGTGTTGAGTGTGTGTGTGTGTGTATGTGTGTTGAGTGTGTGTTGAGTGTGTGTGTTGAGAGTGTGTGTTGAGTGTGTGTGTTGAGTGTGTGTGTTGAGTGTGTGTGTTGAGTGTGTGTGTTATTGCGTGTGGTGTGTGTGTGTGGTGTGTGTCTGTGTGCGTGTCTGTGTGAGAGTGTGTGTGTGGGTGGGGTGATCGGTTATGGAGCTTCTGTGAGAGAGGTGGAGGTTTTTGGTAAGATTTTCTTGATTCTGTTGGTTTTTCCAAGGCGTCCTTTCGATACTTTTCAAAGACGGATCAAACAATTTTTTAGGAAATAATGAGCGAAGAATTATTTGTGTTGTAAAAGATGCGGGGTTTGTTTTTGTTGCCCCAGAGACTATTGTTAGGATTCCTATCCTATTTAACAACTGTAGTACGGGCGAGGTGCCTGCGTGCATCAGGCTCATGTATTTCCTGTATATTTAACTTTGTCAATGTTAGATGTTCTGTGTACAAGAGTGGGCATTGTACATTGCCCTATTCAGTATTCCTTCCTGTTGGGAAGTTAATGAGGTAGGAACGTATATACACACGGATTAAGGGTATATTTCACCTGTTCATACTGTGTACCTGGTGGGTGATGGGAGGAGGCACACATCTTAGAATATTTTTTCTTATTTATCATTTATTCTAGAGTATGCAAAGTTCAATATGATGTGTATTTGGGTTATATGGGGTGTGGGGAGTACGATTTAGTCTCCTCGAAAACATTGTCAGGAGGTTTCAGTTTTCGAGAATCTATGTACGTAATATGTTGCTATACAAAACAATTGTATGAGAAATGTTTTGGTGTATACTTAATGTTTTGTATATAAAGTTTTGTACAAAATATGCATAAGTGTAACAGGTTTTGTTATGTAGCTTTTTTTGTTAAGGAATGCTCAGGTGTAGGTTCTTCTGTTTCATTCCTAGTTAGGCTTGTTTTTTCTCAGTGTTGAGGTTTTTTTGTTAAGTTTTATGTATAACAACACGTAGATTGTATACTGTGTCCTTAAATAAAAATATAAAAAAAAAAGTACCTCCCTGAGTGGGAGGTACTTTGCAAAATATTGCAAGCTCATCAGTTTGATGGTCATTTACTTTCACAATGTCAACTAGTCTACCACTATACACGTCTGTTATTGTCATACTCTTTGTTATTTAAACTATCTCAAAATTTATTGACCCTCATAGGCCAGTAGGCCTATTTCTGTGCTCTTACTGTTAAGTACAATTAATCCTGGTGTAGTCAGTCCACCTCACAGTATATTCAAGACAGTAGAAAATCAGTATTAACTAACCGATTAAGTTGGCTCCATCAGATATATCTGCAACACTGTCGAGGAGTTGAATTCAACATTTACAACTGCAAAGATGTGAAGGCATAACTAGACCAAAGATATGATTTTGAACCCGGAGGTTAAAAAGATATTGTTGTATTTCTTGCAACACAAGAGTGACAGTAACACTAGAAAAACAACACCACAAGAGTGATGACAACACTACCAGAACAACAACACAAGATTGATGACAACACTACCAGAACAACACCACAAAAGTGATGACAACACTGCCAGAACAACACCACAAGAGTGATGACAACACTGCCAGAACAACACCACAAGAGTGATGACAACACTACCAGAACAACACCACAAGAGTGATGACAACACTGCCAGAACAACACCACAAGAGTGATGACAACACTGTCAGAACAACACCACAAGAGTGATGACAACACTACCAGAACAACACCACAAGAGTGATGACAACACTACCAGAACAACGCCACAAAAGTGATGACAACACTGTCAGAACAACACCACAAGAGTGATGACAACACTGCCAGAACAACGCCACAAGAGTGATGACAACACTACAAGAACAACACTACAAGAGTGATGACAACACTACAAGAACAACACTACAAGAGTGATGACAACACTACAAGAACAACACTACAAGAGTGATGACAACACTGCCAGAACACCACAAGAGTGACAGTAACACTACAACACAAGAGTGACAGTAACACTACAACACGAGAGTGACAGTAACACTACAACACAACACAAGAGTGACAGTAACACTACAACACAACACAAGAGTGACAGTAACACTACAACACAACACAAGAGTGACAGTAACACTACAACACAACACAAGAGTGACAGTAACACTACAACACACCACAAGAGTGACAGTAACACTACAACACAACACAAGAGTGACAGTAACACTACAACACGAGAGTGACAGTAACACTACAACACAACACAAGAGTGACAGTAACACTACAACACAACACAAGAGTGACAGTAACACTGCAACAAAACACAAGAGTGACAGTAACACTACAACACAAGAGTGACAGTAACACTACAACACAAGAGTGACAGTAACACTGCAACACAAGAGTGACAGTAACACTACAACACAACACAAGAGTGACAGTAACACTACAACACAAGAGTGACAGTAACACTGCAACACAAGAGTGACAGTAACACTACAACACAACACAAGAGTGACAGTAACACTACAACACAACACAAGAGTGACAGTAACACTACAACACAACACAAGAGTGACAGTAACACTACAACACAACACAAGAGTGACAGTAACACTACAACACAACACAAGAGTGACAGTAACACTACAACACAACACAAGAGTGACAGTAACACTACAACACAGCACAAGAGTGACAGTAACACTACAACACAACACAAGAGTGACAGTAACACTACAACACAACACAAGAGTGACAGTAACACTACAACACGAGAGTGACAGTAACACTACAACACAACACAAGAGTGACAGTAACACTACAACACGAGAGTGACAGTAACACTACAACACAAGAGTGACAGTAACACTACAACACAAGAGTGACAGTAACACTACAACACAAGAGTGACAGTAACACTGCAACACAAGAGTGACAGTAACACTACAACACAACACAAGAGTGACAGTAACACTACAACACGAGAGTGACAGTAACACTACAACACAAGAGTGACAGTAACACTGCAACACAAGAGTGACAGTAACACTGCAACACAACACAAGAGTGACAGTAACACTACAACACAAGAGTGACAGTAACACTGCAACACAACACAAGAGTGACAGTAACACTACAACACAACACAAGAGTGACAGTAACACTACAACACAACACAAGAGTGACAGTAACACTACAACACAAGAGTGACAGTAACACTGCAACACAACACAAGAGTGACAGTAACACTACAACACAACACAAGAGTGACAGTAACACTACAACACAAGAGTGACAGTAACACTACAACACAACACAAGAGTGACAGTAACACTACAACACAACACAAGAGTGACAGTAACACTACAACACGAGAGTGACAGTAACACTACAACACAAGAGTGACAGAAACACTACAACACAAGAGTGACAGTAACACTACAACACAAGAGTGACAGTAACACTGCAACACAAGAGTGACAGTAACACTACAACACAACACAAGAGTGACAGTAACACTGCAACAAAACACAAGAGTGACAGTAACACTACAACACAAGAGTGACAGTAACACTACAACACAAGAGTGACAGTAACACTGCAACACAAGAGTGACAGTAACACTACAACACAACACAAGAGTGACAGTAACACTACAACACAAGAGTGACAGTAACACTGCAACACAAGAGTGACAGTAACACTACAACACAACACAAGAGTGACAGTAACACTACAACACAACACAAGAGTGACAGTAACACTACAACACAACACAAGAGTGACAGTAACACTACAACACAACACAAGAGTGACAGTAACACTACAACACAACACAAGAGTGACAGTAACACTACAACACAACACAAGAGTGACAGTAACACTACAACACAGCACAAGAGTGACAGTAACACTACAACACAACACAAGAGTGACAGTAACACTACAACACAACACAAGAGTGACAGTAACACTACAACACGAGAGTGACAGTAACACTACAACACAACACAAGAGTGACAGTAACACTACAACACGAGAGTGACAGTAACACTACAACACAAGAGTGACAGTAACACTACAACACAAGAGTGACAGTAACACTACAACACAAGAGTGACAGTAACACTGCAACACAAGAGTGACAGTAACACTACAACACAACACAAGAGTGACAGTAACACTACAACACGAGAGTGACAGTAACACTACAACACAAGAGTGACAGTAACACTGCAACACAAGAGTGACAGTAACACTGCAACACAACACAAGAGTGACAGTAACACTACAACACAAGAGTGACAGTAACACTGCAACACAACACAAGAGTGACAGTAACACTACAACACAACACAAGAGTGACAGTAACACTACAACACAACACAAGAGTGACAGTAACACTACAACACAAGAGTGACAGTAACACTGCAACACAACACAAGAGTGACAGTAACACTACAACACAACACAAGAGTGACAGTAACACTACAACACAAGAGTGACAGTAACACTACAACACAACACAAGAGTGACAGTAACACTACAACACAACACAAGAGTGACAGTAACACTACAACACGAGAGTGACAGTAACACTACAACACAAGAGTGACAGAAACACTACAACACAAGAGTGACAGTAACACTACAACACAAGAGTGACAGTAACACTGCAACACAAGAGTGACAGTAACACTACAACACAACACAAGAGTGACAGTAACACTGCAACAAAACACAAGAGTGACAGTAAAACTACAACACAACACAAGAGTGACAGTAACACTACAACACAACACAAGAGTGACAGTAACACTACAACACGAGAGTGACAGTAACACTACAACACAAGAGTGACAGTAACACTACAACACAACACAAGAGTGACAGTAACACTACAACACAACACAAGAGTGACGGTAACACTACAACACAACACAAGAGTGACAGTAACACTACAACACGAGAGTGACAGTAACACTACAACACAACACAAGAGTGACAGTAACACTACAACACAACACAAGAGTGACAGTAACACTACAACACAACACAAGAGTGACAGTAACACTACAACACAACACAAGAGTGACAGTAACACTACAACACAACACAAGAGTGACAGTAACACTACAACACAACACAAGAGTGACAGTAACACTACAACACAACACAAGAGTGACAGTAACACTACAACACAACACAAGAGTGACAGTAACACTACAACACAACACAAGAGTGACAGTAACACTACAACACAACACAAGAGTGACAGTAACACTACAACACAAGAGTGACAGTAACACTGCAACACAACACAAGAGTGACAGTAACACTACAACACAACACAAGAGTGACAGTAACACTACAACACAAGAGTGACAGTAACACTACAACACAGCACAAGAGTGACAGTAACACTACAACACAACACAAGAGTGACAGTAACACTACAACACAACACAAGAGTGACAGTAACACTACAACACAACACAAGAGTGACAGTAACACTACAACACAACACAAGAGTGACAGTAACACTACAACACAACACAAGAGTGACAGTAACACTACAACACAACACATGAGTGACAGTAACACTACAACACAACACAAGAGTGACAGTAACACTACAACACAAGAGTGACAGTAACACTACAACACAACACAAGAGTGACAGTAACACTACAACACAACACAAGAGTGACAGTAACACTACAACACAACACAAGAGTGACAGTAACACTACAACACAACACAAGAGTGACAGTAACACTACAACACAACACAAGAGTGACAGTAACACTACAACACAACACAAGAGTGACAGTAACACTGACAGTAACACTACAACACAAGAGTGACAGTAACACTACAACACAACACAAGAGTGACAGTAACACTACAACACAACACAAGAGTGACAGTAACACTACAACACAACACAAGAGTGACAGTAACACTACAACACAACACAAGAGTGACAGTAACACTACAACACAAGAGTGACAGTAACACTACAACACAACACAAGAGTGACAGTAACACTACAACACAACACAAGAGTGACAGTAACACTACAACACAACACAAGAGTGACAGTAACACTACAACACAAGAGTGACAGTAACACTGCAACACAAGAGTGACAGTAACACTACAACACAAGAGTGACAGTAACACTGCAACACAAGAGTGACAGTAACACTACAACACAACACAAGAGTGACAGTAACACTACAACACAACACAGCACAAGAGTGACAGTAACACTAGAACACAACACAAGAGTGACAGTAACACTACAACACAACACAAGAGTGACAGTAACACTACAACACAACACAAGAGTGACAGTAACACTACAACACAGCACAAGAGTGACAGTAACACTACAACACAACACAAGAGTGACAGTAACACTACAACACAACACAAGAGTGACAGTAACACTACAACACAACACAAGAGTGACAGTAACACTACAACACAACACAAGAGTGACAGTAACACTACAACACAACACAGGAGTGGCAGTAACAATACAACACAGCACAAGAGTGACAGTAACACTACAACACAGCACAAGAGTGACAGTAACACTACAACACAACACAAGAGTGACAGTAACACTACAACACAACACAAGAGTGACAGTAACACTACAACACAACACAAGAGTGACAGTAACACTACAACACAACACAACACAAGAGTGACAGTAACACTACAACACAACACAAGAGTGACAGTAACACTACAACACAACACAAGAGTGACAGTAACACTACAACACAACACAACACAAGAGTGACAGTAACACTACAACACAACACAAGAGTGACAGTAACACTACAACACAACACAAGAGTGACAGTAACACTACAACACAACACAAGAGTGACAGTAACACTACAACACAACACAACACAAGAGTGACAGTAACACTACAACACAACACAAGAGTGACAGTAACACTACAACACAACACAAGAGTGACAGTAACACTACAACACAACACAAGAGTGGCAGTAACAATACAACACAACACAAGAGTGACAGTAACACTACAACACAACACAGGAGTGGCAGTAACACTACAACACAACACAAGAGTGACAGTAACACTACAACACAACACAGGAGTGACAGTAACACTACAACACAACACAGGAGTGACAGTAAAACACTGTTATACTGGCCTGGTTGCAAATGATGCTGCAATCCGTTTCCGCTCTCTGTATAACACTCACTCCAACTTTCACTCTCTCTTTCTCTCTCTCTCTCTCTCTCTCTCTCTCTCTCTCTCTCTCTCTCTCTCTCTCTCTCTCTCTCTCTCTCTCTCTCTCTCTCTCTCTCTCTCTCTCTTGAGAGAGAGAGAGCGATAGCTTCAGTACTGCTGGAATATTGTAATTTGTGGTAATTTATTTACCCCCCACAATCATCTCTGTTTTGATTTAGACAACATGTCTACCACCTCACAACATGTCTCCCACCTCACAACATGTCTCCCACCTCACAACTTGTCTACCACCTCACAACATGTCTCTCACATCACAACATGTCTACCACCTCACAACATGTCTACCACCTCACAACATGTCTACCACCTCACAACATGTCTACCACCTCACAACATGTCTCCCACCTCACAACATGTCTACCACCTCACAACATGTCTCCCACCTCACAACTTGTCTACCACCTCACAACATGTCTCCCACATCACAACATGTATACCACCTCACAACATGTCTACCACCTCACAACATGTCTACCACCTCACAACATGTCTACCACCTCACAACATGTCTACCACCTCACAACATGTCTACCACCTCACAACATGTTTACCACCTCACAACTTGTCTACCACCTCACAACATGTCTACCACCTAAAAACTTGTCTAAAACCTCACAACTTGTCTACCACCTCACAACATGTCTACCACCTCACATGTCTACCACCTCACAACATGTCTACCACCTCACAACATGTCTACCACCTCACAACATGTTTACCACCTCACAACTTGTCTACCACCTCACAACATGTCTACCACCTCAAAACTTGTCTAAAACCTCACAACTTGTCTACCACCTCACAACATGTCTACCACCTCACAACATGTCTACCACCTCACAACATGTCTACCACCTCACAACATGTCTACCACCTCACAACATGTTTACCACCTCACAACTTGTCTACCACCTCACAACATGTCTACCACCTCAAAACTTGTCTAAAACCTCACAACTTGTCTACCACCTCACAACATGTCTACCACCTCACAACTTGTCTACCACCTCACAACTTGTCTACCACCTCACAACATGTTTACCACCTCACAACATGTTTACCACCTCCCAACATGTTTACCACCTAAACCATACCCCGGCTGGGATTGAACCCGCGGTCAGAGAGTCTCAAAACCCCAGCCCGTCGCGTTAGCCACTAGACCAGCTAGCCACAATAAGATTCGTCCAACTAGGTATATTTCTACACCATAGGAAGGTTAGCACAGGCACCACTGTGACCACAAATGCAAGTTTTTACAGACGAATCTCCAGCTAATTGCTAACGCGACGGGCTGGAGTTTTGAGACTCTCTGACCGCGGGTTCAATCCCAGCCGGGGCATGGTTTGTTTGCAATCGTGTCATTACGACTTCGTGAGTCATGTTTATCACCTCACAACATGTCTACCACATCACAACATGTTTACCACCTCACAACATGTCCACCACCTCACAACATGTCTACCACCTCACAACTTGTCTAAAACCTCACAACTTGTCTACCACCTCACAATATG
This sequence comes from Cherax quadricarinatus, assembly GCF_038502225.1. NCBI lineage: Eukaryota > Metazoa > Arthropoda > Malacostraca > Decapoda > Parastacidae > Cherax > Cherax quadricarinatus. The sequence continues at coordinate 35,528,542 of NC_091324.1, forward strand.
TCTACCACCTCACAACTTGTCTACCACCTCACAACTTGTCTACCACCTCACAACGTGTCTACCACCTCACAACATGTCTACCACCTCAAAACATGTCTACCTCCTCACAACATGTCTACCACCCGTTAACATGTCTACCACCTCACAACTTGTCTACCACCACACAACATGTCTACCACCTCACAACTTGTTTACCACCTCACAACTTGTCTACCACCTCACAACATGTCTACCACCTCACACCTTGTCTACCACCTCACAACATGTCTACCACTTCACAACATGTCTACCACCTCACAACATGTCTACCACCTCACAACATGTCTACCACCTCACAACTTGTCTACTACCTCACAACATGTCTACCACCTCACAACTTGTCTACCACCTCACAACTTGTCTACCGCCTCACAGCATGTCCACCACCTCACAACTTGTCTACCACCTCATATGTCTACCACCTCACAACTTGTCTGCCACCTCACAACATGTCTACAACCTCACAACATGTCTACCCCCTCACAACTTGTCTACCACCTCACAACATATCTACCACCTCACAACATGTCTACAATCTCACATGTCTACCACCTCACAACATGTCTACCACCTCACAACTTGTCTACCACCTCACAACTTGTCTACCACCTCACAACATGTCTGCCACCTCACAACATGTCTACCACCTCACAACTTGTCTACCACCTCACAACATGTCTACCACCTCACAACTTGTTTACCACCTCACAACATGTCTACCACCTCACAACTTGTCTACCACCTCACAACATGTCTACCACCTCACAACTTGTCTACCACCTCACAACATGTCTACTACCCCACAAATTGTCTACCACCTCACAACATGTCTACCTCCTCAAAACATGTCTACCACCTCACAACATGTCTACCACCTCACAGCATGTCTACCACCTCACAACTTGTCTACCACCTAACAACTTGTCTACCACCTCACATGTCTACCACCTCACAACATGTCTACCACCTCACAACATGTCTACCACCTCATAACATGTCTACCACCTCACACTTGTCTACCGCCTCACAACATGTCTACCACCTCACAACTTGTCTACCACCTCAAAACTTGTCTACCACCTCACAACATGTCTACCACCTCACAACATGTCTACCACCTCACAACATGTCTACCACCTCACAACTTGTCTAAAACCTCACATGTCTACCACCTCACAACATGTCTACCATCTCACAACTTGTCTACCACCTCACAACATGTCTACCAACTCACATGTCTTCCACCTCTCAACTTGTCTACCACCTCACATGTCTACCACCTCACAACTTGTCTACCACCTCACAACTTGTCTACCACCTCAAAACATGTCTACCACCTCACAACATGTCTACCTCCTCACAACATGTCTACTATCTCACAACATGTCTGCCACCTCACAACATGTCTACCACCTCACAACTTGTCTACCACCTCACAACTTGTCTACCACCTAACAACATGTCTACCACCTCACAACATGTCTAAAACCTCACAACATGTCTACCACCTCATAACAAGTCTACCACCTCACAACTTGTCTACCACCTCACAACATGTCTAAATCCTCAAAACTTGTCTACCACCTCACAACTTGTCTACAACCTCACAACATGTCTACCACCTCACATGTCTACCACCTCACAACATGTCTACCACCTCACAACTTGTCTACCACCTCACCACATGTCTACCACCTCCCAACATGTCTACCACCTCACAACATGTCTACCACCTCACAACTTGTCTACCACCTCACCACATGTCTACCACCTCCCAACATGTCTACCACCTCACAACTTGTCTACCACCTCACATGTCTACCACCTCACAACTTGTCTTCCACCTCACAACAAGTCTTTCACCTCACAACTTGTCTACCACCTCACAACATGTCTACCACCTCACAACATGTCTACCACCTCATAACATGTCTACCACCTCACACTTGTCTACCGCCTCACAACATGTCTACCACCTCACAACTTGTCTACCACCTCAAAACTTGTCTACCACCTCACAACATGTCTACCACCTCACAACATGTCTACCACCTCACAACATGTCTACCACCTCACAACTTGTCTAAAACCTCACATGTCTACCACCTCACAACATGTCTACCATCTCACAACTTGTCTACCACCTCACAACATGTCTACCAACTCACATGTCTTCCACCTCTCAACTTGTCTACCACCTCACATGTCTACCACCTCACAACTTGTCTACCACCTCACAACTTGTCTACCACCTCAAAACATGTCTACCACCTCACAACATGTCTACCTCCTCACAACATGTCTACTATCTCACAACATGTCTGCCACCTCACAACATGTCTACCACCTCACAACTTGTCTACCACCTCACAACTTGTCTACCACCTAACAACATGTCTACCACCTCACAACATGTCTAAAACCTCACAACATGTCTACCACCTCATAACAAGTCTACCACCTCACAACTTGTCTACCACCTCACAACATGTCTAAATCCTCAAAACTTGTCTACCACCTCACAACTTGTCTACAACCTCACAACATGTCTACCACCTCACATGTCTACCACCTCACAACATGTCTACCACCTCACAACTTGTCTACCACCTCACCACATGTCTACCACCTCCCAACATGTCTACCACCTCACAACATGTCTACCACCTCACAACTTGTCTACCACCTCACCACATGTCTACCACCTCCCAACATGTCTACCACCTCACAACTTGTCTACCACCTCACATGTCTACCACCTCACAACTTGTCTTCCACCTCACAACAAGTCTTTCACCTCACAACTTGTCTACCACCTCACAACATGTCTACCACCTCACAACTTGTCTACCACCTCACAACATGTCTACCACCTCACAACTTGTCTACAACCTCACAACATGTATACCACCTCACAACATATCTACCACCTCATAACATGTCTACCACCTCACAACAAGTCTATCACCTCACAACTTGTCTACCACCTCTCATGTCTACCACCTCACAACTTGTCTACCACTTCACAACAAGTCTATCACCTCACAACTTGTCTACCACCTCACAACATGTCTGCCACCTCACATGTCTACCACCTCACAACATGTCTACCACCTCACAACATGTCTACCACACAACATATCTACCACCTCACAACATGTCTACCACATCACAACTTGTCTACCACCTCACATCATATGTGGCATGCAAATAGTACATAACCTTTATTCGGCGCACGTACACACCCTCATTTACAGGCTATCTCCCCCAACCAGCGAACCAGGTTGCTAAGAGTTGATGACGGGGCACCGTCGTTCAACTAGTGACCAGGTTCCAGCCAATAAGAAGATGGTTTTCGCAATCGCAGAGGTTATGTGGGTACCACTCTCCTGTCTGCCCTTGTCATTCCCATTCTAGAGCTGGTTGAAGCACGGTCTGCTATCTTGTGGCTTCTATTTCTGCTTTGCTTACCGTGGAGTGCACTATACTTATCACTGTACATAGTGTACATATTGCTGTTCTAAATTGGTGTATGATAATTTAAGTCTAAACTTTTTCTGCTGTGTTTATTTTGCTCCCATTACACCCGGGATAACAGGCCATTTGGAATCCTGGGCTGTAATATGGGTAGCTTGTCCGAGAGCTGGAGCTGGACTTAGAGAAACGGTTGAGCTTAGGGTGAAGCTTGTAGCAGGAATATTGTGCAGCTTGCTGTCTGGTATTGCATTAGCTTTGCCTACGCTTTTCAAATTTTGCGTGTCAGTTACTGTTATGGTCAGCCTTGCTAATGTGTGATCGTTCAACAGCTCGCTACTAGCTTGTTCGGTGTGCTCGCTTCGCTACCGTCAATCTTCTAGAACAGTGCAGCTGTCTGGCATTGCTTTACAAATTTTGCGTGTCAGCTGCTTTGTTATGGTCAGCCTTGCTATTGTGTGATCGTTCAACAGCTCGCTACTAGCTTGTTCGGTGTGCTCGCTTCGCTACCGTCAATCTTCTAGAACAGTGCAGCTGTCTGGCATTGCTTTACAAATTTTGCGTGTCGGTTGTTACTAGCCTGTTCGGTGTGGAGAATTTTGCAGTCGGCTTTGCTTGTATGCGTATTCTGCAATCGTACTGTGCATAGCTAAGCGTGTTCTGCAAATTAACGTGTTACGTTGGGGTATTCTGCAATCGTACTGTGCATAGCGAATAACTTATGCCACCTAGACGAGTCAGACGTCTGGTGTCGGCATATACTTTGCATAACCTACCTAAATTGTCCCTACAGCGTTGTTGACAAATTGCTCGTTCCATTGGCATTAAATACAAACGCACTTTCATAGCAGCGCAACTGCGTTCTCTGATTGCTGACAAACTTGTAGAAGAAGAGATGACACATCAGACTCCTCCCTCTACGGGAGCTAGGGCAAAAACTACTATGTTCTCGCAGGAGGAAGATGATACACCTACGGAGCAAAATGGTCAGTATAGTGCAGCTGGGTTGTCTCAAGGTGAATCAGCGTCGTTGGCACTTGAGCTGGCAAAAATCAGTCTTGAGCAAACTAGGGAACAGAGAGCATTCGCAAGGGAAGAATTTGATAGAGAAAGAGAAAGGAGGCAGTTTTCGCATTCTGTAAATAATTTTAGTTTACAGAAAGCAGTACAGTTTGTTCCCCGCTTCAAGGAGACCGAACCAGAACAATTTCTCGAAAGCTTCGAAAATCAGGCTCGAGCCTTGAGGTGGCCGGAACAGCATTGGGCATCGTTGGTTCATACAGCATTGTTTGGTAAGGCACAGGAATTTACGTCAGTATTAAATGACGCTGAATTTTCTGATTATCAAGTAGTGAAGACCACAGTTGGGAGCATATACATGTATCCCAGCCAAATATAAAAAGATTTTTAAGCTGGGCAGACGACAGCTTGGTCAATCCCTAGTGGACTTTGTGAGACAGCAAACCAAAGCTTTTACCAGCTGGTATAAAGCAAGTGGTGTCTCTACCTTTGAGGAGCTGGTGCAGCTTATTCTGATTGATAACCTGCTGGAGTCTGTGGGACCAGAGGTTAGTCTTTCTGCAGGATCGTGACTTAACCACTGCATTGGAGGCAGCCAGATTGGCTGATATCTTCGAAACTAGCCGCTCCTTGTCCGAGCGGTCCCGTCTCTTTTCAACAGCCTGGCATGAGCAGAGATCGTCAACCTTGGAGAATGAAGTGCCAGCCGGAGGAAGAACGTCTACGTCAGCCAACTAAGTCACCTGGTGAGCCACGCTTCTCAACTTATGGTCCACTTGCGGAGAGGCAAACTACTCATGGTGCATCTCGACAACAGTATACAGAGAGACACCAGCCAGAACGACACCATTTGCAACGTCAGCAGGTAGTAAAAAGCAAGCCTGTCGTCTGCTTCCTGCGTAATAAATTAGGTCACATCCGTCCGAACTGCCCCCGTAAACCCCAACCCATTTGGAAAATCTCTAATATCCATAGTAACATGTCCCCTAGATAAGTAGAAAAAGGTATGGCCCCTTATTATTGCAAGAGTCTTATTTCCCTTCAGGAAAACTCAGAAACAACTGAAGTAAAGACCTTTAAAGATACTGGAGCATGTTGCTCACTTATAAGAGAAGGAATATTACCCCTTTCAGAGATCACTTCCTTGAATTCCTCTGTTTTATTGGAAGCATTTGGAGGAGCTATGTATTCTGTCCCGTTGCATAAAATTAATGTACAGTGTAAATATTGCACTGGGTACTTGACTGTAGGTGTCTCAAAAGGATTCCCCATGAAAGATGCCATGTTATTACTGGGTAATAACATTACTACTGTTAGTGCGTGTCCTGAACCTATAATGAGTAATTCTTCTCCGGTGTTGGCCATAACTCGGGCAACATCCCAAGGGTTGTCTAGAGAGAATGTTGACCTATCCTTGGACGACTCCAATCTCGGAATAGCCACGTTGTTTTATGAGGCACACCGGCCGGAGCCTCGTAAATCAAGTGAACAGACCCCGATCAAGCCTTCCTATTCCCAGGTTGCAGGATTGCCAGATGTCTGTTTCCATGCCCGAGGGACTGTCCTTCCGGGAGGAACAACGAAAGGACCCTTCTTTAAAATTCGCTTTTCAGGCAGCCATAGGTAAATCATCTTTGTGTCATCCAGTCAAGTATGAAGTTAAAAATAATTATTTGGTCTGCACTGAGACTGGTAAGGAGATAGAGGGCTGGCAATTGTTTAACAGGTTAGTGGTTCCAACAAAGTATAGACCTCAAATATTAAATATAGCTCATACTTCATTAGGAGGTCACTTAGGAATTACAAAAACCTTTTATAGAATCACAAAAGAATTTTACTGGCCGAAATTAAAGAAAGATGTGAAGAATCATATAAAGTGTTGCCGAGAATGTCAGCAAGTAGGGAAACCTGGACATTCCATTAAACCTGCACCTCTCCAACCTATACCTGCTGATGGAGAACCTTTTGCAGATTTAATTATAGATTGTGTAGGTCCACTAACTAGGTCAAAGTCTGGAAATCAATATTTATTTACGATTATGGATAAAGTAACCAGATATCCTAAAGCAATTCCCATGCACAGTATTAATACTAAAGCTATTCCCAAAGCTTTAACAAAATTCATTTCTTGTTTTGGCATTCCTAAAACTATTCAAAGTGATCAAGGTACTAACTTTACTGCCAAAGCATTTAGGGAAGTATTAACTAGGTGAGGGATAATCCACAACTTATCCACTGCCTATCATCCTCAGTCCCAAGGCGCCTTGCAAAGATTCCATAAGACGTTGAAAACTATGATGAGAACTTTGCATGCACTTTCCTACAGACTGGGATGAATCACTACCTTTGCTGTTCTCAGTACGAGAGACGGTGCAAGAGTCTACAGGGTATAGTCCGTTTGAGCTGATTTTTTGGGCACAATGTACGAGGTCTTCTTCGGGTGTTCAAAGAAGGATGGATGGGAGAAGACGTTAGCTCGACACTCTACAATCCGTCTTCAAGGTTGCAGGTGGCACGTCAGTTAGCCAAGGCTAACCTAAAGACAGCTCAAAGTAAGATGAAACAGAGGTATGACAGAAGTGCACAATTCCGCTCCTTCCATCCAGGAGACAAGGTGTTGGTGCAGGTACCTATACCTGGCCACACCTTGAAAGCTAGATTTACGGGACCTATGCAGATTGTAAGTAAAGTAAAAGGACACAAGTGCAACTAATGTGACATTTATTGTGGCAACGTTTCGCTCTCCAGGAGCTTTATCAAGCCATTACAAACAATACATGGACACAGAGGGTATATAAAGGCTCAGAGTGAGGTGAATACTAGTGATGTACCATTTCGATGTTCACTAGTGGTAGTAGTAGTAGTAGTAGTAGTGGTAGTGACAAAAGTAATACAATATGGTAGAGCAATTAATTCGTACATGAGTAAAAGGATATAAAAGCTATTTCTTGGGTAACATAAAAATAGGTTGGACAAATATAGACTGGAATGAGGCAGCTTGTTTCAGTGTTCACTCTCTGTGCTTTGTGTAGTATAACAGGAGAGACTATGTGATGGCAGGGTTTACTGTTTTCAGGAGGATTCTTGCTAAGACTTCGGAGATGGTGAAGCTGCCGTTGTTTTGTTTAATTGTATTCGAAACAGCGATCAGTGCTGATTCGAGGCACTTGCGTCTGCGGAAATTAGTTTCTTTGATCACTAATTGGGCGTCTCTGAATTTCATGAGATGATTGGTGGAATTTCGGTGTTGTACACAGGCGTTGTTCAGGTTATCGTTCCTACATGCGTAAATGTGTTCATTGAGGCGGGTGTCGAGGTTTCTGGCTGTTTCACCTACGTAAATCTTGTCACAGCCTCCACAGGGTATAGTGTAAACTCCTGCATTGACTGGTTCGTGGTGCTTGGATTTTGTCCTGGTTATATCCTTTATTGAAGTGCTAGAAGCGATGGCGACTCTGGTGTTAGCTTGTGAAAGTACTTTTGAGACGTTCAGTGCAACCTGACTGTTGGGAAAAATTATAACTTTGCTGGGAGTGGTGTTGATGCGTGGAGAATTTATGATCTGAAGAGCTCTTTTCTTGCAGTCTTTGATGAAAAAAGAAGGAAAATGTAACTCTGTGAATGTTTGGTGAATGTATGTACACTCCTCGTCAAGAAACTCAGGACTACAAATTCGGTATGCTCTTAGGAAAAACCCGATGATGATGCCTCTTTTGGTCTTGGTATCTTGACTGGAATAGAAGTGTGTGAGATCGTTTTTATTGGTGGATTTCCGATAAACTTGAAATCTTAGGTTGTTGTCTACTTTGTGAATGAGGACGTCGAGGAAAGGTAGCTTGTCATTGGACTCTTCTTCTAGTGTAAACTGGATCGCCGGTTCAACTGCGTTGAGCCTTGCCTGAAGATCCCGTACATCAAAACGTTTTGGAGTTATTACGAGGACATCGTCCACGTAACGTAACCAAGTGACGCTTGAAGGGATGATGTTGGCGAAGTGTTCGGACTCTAGGTGTTCCATGTATAAGTTGGCTAGGACGGCACTTATGGGGGACCCCATTCCCATGCCGTAGGTTTGTAGAGCTTGTTATTGAAAGAAAAACAGTTGAAATTAACAAATACTCAAACGCACTAGAGAAGGGAAGAAACTTCTGTACTTGTTACCAAGCAACCCTAAACCAGCACACATGTATGGTTTACCCAAGACCCATAAACACAATATTCCTCTCAGACCAATCACGTCAGGAATAGGCAGTGCTCCACACAAACTAGCCGGAGTTCTTGCCAAACATCTTTCCTGCCTTCTTGGGACCATCAGCCCCGCTCATCTTAAACACTCAGGTGACCTTCTCAACCGCATCCGTAACCTCTCCATCCGTAACAAGAAACTAAGCAGTTTGGATGTGACTTCCCTCTTCACAAAAGTACCTACCAAAAAAGCCATCGAGGTTCTACGACGTAAAGTCAATCAGGACCTTAATCTTCCTCTACCTCCCGGAGATTTTGTTTACTTAATTGAACTCTGTTAATTTCAACTGTTTTTCTTTCAATAACAAGCTCTACAAACAAACATACGGCATGGGAATGGGGTCCCCCATAAGTGCCGTCCTAGCCAACTTATACATGGAACACCTAGAGTCCGAACACTTCGCCAACATCATCCCTTCAAGCGTCACTTGGTTACGTTACGTGGACGATGTCCTCGTAATAACTCCAAAACGTTTTGATGTACGGGATCTTCAGGCAAGGCTCAACGCAGTTGAACCGGCGATCCAGTTTACACTAGAAGAAGAGTCCAATGACAAGCTACCTTTCCTCGACGTCCTCATTCACAAAGTAGACAACAACCTAAGATTTCAAGTTTATCGGAAACCCACCAATAAAAACGATCTCACACACTTCTATTCCAGTCAAGATACCAAGACCAAAAGAGGCATCATCATCGGGTTTTTCCTAAGAGCATACCGAATTTGTAGTCCTGAGTTTCTTGACGAGGAGTGTACATACATTCACCAAACATTCACAGAGTTACATTTTCCTTCTTTTTTCATCAAAGACTGCAAGAAAAGAGCTCTTCAGATCATAAATTCTCCACGCATCAACACCACTCCCAGCAAAGTTATAATTCTTCCCAACAGTCAGGTTGCACTGAACGTCTCAAAAGTACTTTCACAAGCTAACACCAGAGTCGCCA
>NC_091324.1:35538365-35573365 GCF_038502225.1 Cherax quadricarinatus
CAATGGTCTCCAGGAAACAGATGTTATAGACCTAAAAGAACTTAAAGTTGATTTAAGTTCAGTTAACCAGACTTCAGCTGCCTCCCAGCATACATCAGGCGGATTACCAATAGACAGCTGGCTGTCTTCAAGACCCCTGGCTGTCTTGAAGACCCCTGGCTGTCTTGAAGACCCCTGGCTGTCTTCAAGACCCCTGGCTGTCTTCAAGACCCCTGGCTGTCTTCAAGACCCCTGGCTGTCTTCAAGACCCCTGGCTGTCTTCAAGACCCCTGGCTGTCTTCAAGACCCCTCACTGTCTTCAAGATCCCTGGCTGTCTTCAAGACCCCTGGCTGTCTTCAAGACCCCTGGCTGTCTTCAAGACCCCTGGCTGTCTTCAAGATCCCTTGCTATCTTCAAGACCCCTGGCTGTCTTCAAGACCCCTGGCTGTCTTCAAGACCCCTCACTGTCTTCAAGATCCCTCGCTGTCTTCAAGACCCCTGGCTGTCTTTAAGACCCCTGGCTGTCTTCAAGACCCCTGGCTGTCTTTAAGACCCCTGGCTGTCTTCAAGACCCCTGGCTCTCTTGAAGACCCCTGGCTGTCTTGAAGACCCCTGGCTGTCTTGAAGACCCCTGGCTGTCTTCAAGATCCCTGGCTGTCTTCAAGACCCCTGGCTGTCTTCAAGACCCCTGGCTGTCTTTAAGACCCCTGGCTGTCTTCAAGACCCCTGGCTGTCTTCAAGACCCCTGGCTGTCTTCAAGACCCCTGGCTGTCTTTAAGACCCCTGGCTGTCTTCAAGACCCCTGGCTGTCTTCAAGACCCCTGGCTGTCTTCAAGACCCCTGGCTGTCTTGAAGACCCCTGGCTGTCTTGAAGACCCCTGGCTGTCTTCAAGACCCCTGGCTGTCTTCAAGACCCCTGGCTGTCTTCAAGACCCCTGGCTGTCTTCAAGACCCCTCACTGTCTTCAAGATCCCTGGCTGTCTTCAAGACCCCTGGCTGTGTTTAAGACCCCTGGCTGTCTTCAAGACCCCTGGCTGTCTTTAAGACCCCTGGCTGTCTTCAAGACCCCTGGCTGTCTTGAAGACCCCTGGCTGTCTTGAAGACCCCTGGCTGTCTTGAAGACCCCTGGCTGTCTTCAAGATCCCTGGCTGTCTTCAAGACCCCTGGCTGTCTTCAAGACCCCTGGCTGTCTTCAAGACCCCTCACTGTCTTCAAGATCCCTGGCTGTCTTCAAGACCCCTGGCTGTCTTTAAGACCCCTGGCTGTCTTCAAGACCCCTGTCTGTCTTCAAGACCCCAGGCTGTCTTCAAGACCCCAGGCTGACTTCAAGACCCCTGGCTGTCTTCAAGACCCCTGGCTGTCTTCAAGACCCCTGGCTGTCTTCAAGACCCCTGGCTGTCTTCAAGACCCCTCACTGTCTTCAAGATCCCTGGCTGTCTTCAAGACCCCTGGCTGTCATCAAGACCCCTGGCTGTCTTCAAGACCCCTCACTGTCTTCAAGATCCCTGGCTGTCTTCAAGACCCCTGGCTGTCTTCAAGACCCCAGGCTGTATTCAAGACCCCTGGCTGTCTTCAAGACCCCTGGCTGTCTTCAAGACCCCAGGCTGTCTTCAAGACCCCTCACTGTCGTCAAGATCCCTGGCTGTCTTCAAGACCCCTGGCTGTCTTCAAGACCCCTTGCTGTCTTGAAGACCCCTGGCTGTCTTCAAGACCCCTGGCTGTCTTCAAGACCCCTGGCTGTCTTCAAGACCCCTCACTGTCTTCAAGATCCCTGGCTGTCTTCAAGACCCCTGGCTGTCTTCAAGACCCCTCACTGTCTTCAAGATCCCTGGCTGTCTTCAAGACCCCTGGCTGTCTTTAAGACCCCTGGCTGTCTTCAAGACCCCTGGCTGTCTTCAAGACCCCAGGCTGTCTTCAAGACCCCAGGCCGTCTTCAAGACCCCTGGCTGTCTTCAAGACCCCTCGCTGTCTTCAAGACCCCTGGCTGTCTTCAAGACCCCTGGCTGTCTTCAAGACCCCTGGCTGTCTTCAAGACCCCTGGCTGTCTTCAAGACCCCTGGCTGTCTTCAAGACCCCTCACTGTCTTCAAGATCCCTGGCTGTCTTCAAGACCCCTGGCTGTCTTCAAGACCCCTGGCTGTCTTCAAGACCCCTCACTGTCTTCAAGATCCCTGGCTGTCTTCAAGACCCCTGGCTGTCTTCAAGACCCCAGGCTGTATTCAAGACCCCTGGCTGTCTTCAAGACCCCTGGCTGTCTTCAAGACCCCTAGCTGTCTTCAAGACCCCTCACTGTCTTCAAGATCCCTGGCTGTCTTCAAGACCCCTGGCTGTCTTCAAGACCCCAGGCTGTCTTGAAGACCCCTGGCTGTCTTCAAGACCCCTGGCTGTCTTCAAGACCCCTGGCTGTCTTCAAGACCCCTCACTGTCTTCAAGATCCCTGGCTGTCTTCAAGACCCCTGGCTGTCTTCAAGACCCCAGGCTGTCTTCAAGACCTCTGGCTGTTTTCAAGACCCCTGGCTGTCTTCAAGACCCCTGGCTGTTTTCAAGACCCCTCACTGTCTTCAAGATCCCTGGCTGTCTTCAGGACCCCTGGCTGTCTTCAAGACCCCTGGCTGTCTTCAAGACCCCTGGCTGTCTTCAAGACCCCTGGTTGTCTTCAAGTCCCCTGGCTGTCTTCAAGACCCCTGGCTGTCTTCAAGACCCCTGGCTGTATTCAAGACCCCTGGCTGTCTTCAAGACCCCTGGCTGTCTTCAAGACCCCTGGCTGTCTTCAAGACCCCTGGTTGTCTTCAAGACCCCTGGCTGTCTTCAAGACCCCTGGCTGTCTTCAAGACCCCTGGCTGTCTTCAAGACCCCTCACTGTCTTCAAGATCCCTGGCTGTCTTCAAGACCCCTGGCTGTCTTCAAGACCCCAGGCTGTCTTCAAGACCCCTGTCTGTCTTCAAGACCCCTGGCTGTCTTCAAGACCCCTGGCTGTCTTCAAGACCCCTGGCTGTCTTCAAGACCCCTCACTGTCTTCAAGATCCCTGGCTGTCTTCAAGACCCCTGGCTGTCTTCAAGACCCCAGGCTGTCTTCAAGACCCCTGGCTGTCTTCAAGACCCCTGGCTGTCTTCAAGACCCCTGGCTGTCTTCAAGACCCCTCACTGTCTTCAAGATCCCTGGCTGTCTTCAAGACCCCTGGCTGTCTTCAAGACCCCAGGCTGTCTTCAAGACCCCTGGCTGTCTTCAAGACCCCAGGCTGTCTTCAAGACCCCTGGCTGTCTTCAAAACCCCTCACTGTCTTCAATATCCCTGGCTGTCTTCAAACCCCTGGCTGTCTTCAAGACCCCAGGCTGTCTTCAAGACCCCTGGCTGTCTTCAAGACCCCTGGCTGTCTTCAAGACCCCTGGCTGTCTTCAAGACCCCTCACTGTCTTCAAGATCCCTGGCTGTCTTCAGGACCCCTGGCTGTCTTCAAGACCCTTGGCTGTCTTCAAGACCCCTGGCTGTCTTCAAGACCCCTGGTTGTCTTCAAGACCCCTGGCTCTCTTCAAGACCCCTGGCTGTCTTCAAGACCCCTGGCTGTCTTCAAGACCCCTGGCTGTTTTTAAGACCCCTGGCTGTCTTCAAGACCCCTGGCTGTCTTTAAGACCCCTGGCTGTCTTCAAGACCCCTGGCTGTCTTGAAGACCCCTGGCTGTCTTCAAGACCCCTGGCTGTCTTCAAGACCCCTGGCTGTCTTCAAGACCCCAGGCTGTCTTCAAGACCCCTGGCTGTCTTCAAGACCCCTGGCTGTCTTCAAGACCCCTGGCTGTCTTCAAGACCCCTGGCTGTCTTCAAGACCCCTGGCTGTCTTCAAGACCCATGGCTGTCTTCAAGACCCATGGCTGTCTTCAAGACCCCTCACTGTCTTCAAGATCCCTGGCTGTCTTCAAGACCCCTGGCTGTCATCAAAACCCCTGGCTGTCTTCAAGACCCCTCACTGTCTTCAAGATCCCTGGCTGTCTTCAAGACCCCTGGCTGTCTTCAAGACCCCAGGCTGTATTCAAGACCCCTGGCTGTCTTCAAGACCCCTGGCTGTCTTCAAGACCCCTGGCTGTCTTCAAGACCCCTGGCTGTCTTCAAGATCCCTGGCTGTCTTCAAGACCCCTGGATGTCTTTAAGACCCCTGGCTGTCTTCAAGACCCCTGGCTGTCTTCAAGACCCCAGGCTGTCTTCAAGACCCATGGCTGTCTTCAAGACCCATGGCTGTCTTCAAGACCCCTGGCTGTCTTCAAGACCCCTGGCTGTCTTCAAGACCCCTGGCTGTCTTCAAGACCCCTGGCTGTCTTCAAGACCCCTGGCTGTCTTCAAGACCCCTGGCTGTCTTCAAGACCCCTCACTGTCTTCAAGATCCCTGGCTGTCTTCAAGACCCCTGGCTGTCTTCAAGACCCCTGGCTGTCTTCAAGACCCCTGGCTGTCTTCAAGACCCCTTGCTGTCTTCAAGACCCCTGGCTGTCTTCAAGACCCCTGGCTGTCTTCAAGACCCCTGGCTGTCTCCAAGACCCCTCACTGTCTTCAAGATCCCTGGCTGTCTTCAAGACCCCTGGCTGTCTTCAAGACCCCTGGCTGTCTTCAAGACCCCTCACTGTCTTCAAGATCCCTGGCTGTCTTCAAGACCCCTGGCTGTCTTAAAGACCCCAGGCTGTATTCAAGACCCCTGGCTGTCTTCAAGACCCCTGGCTGTCTTCAAGACCCCTGGCTGTCTTCAAGACCCCTCACTGTCTTCAAGATCCCTGGCTGTCTTCAAGACCCCTGGCTGTCTTCAAGACCCCAGGCTGTCTTGAAGACCCCTGGCTGTCTTCAAGACCCCTGGCTGTCTTCAAGACCCCTGGCTGTCTTCAAGACCCTTCACTGTCTTCAAGATCCCTGGCTGTCTTCAAGACCCCTGGCTGTCTTCAAGACCCCAGGCTGTCTTCAAGACCCCTGGCTGTCTTCAAGACCCCTGGCTGTCTTCAAGACCCCTGGCTGTCTTCAAGACCCCTCACTGTCTTCAAGATCCCTGGCTGTCTTCAAGACCCCTGGCTGTCTTCAAGACCCCAGGCTGTCTTGAAGACCCCTGGCTGTCTTCAAGACCATTGGCTGTCTTCAAGACCCCTGTCTGTTTTCAAGACCCCACACTGTCTTCAAGATCCCTGGCTGTCTTCAGGACCCCTGGCTGTCTTCAAGACCCCTGGCTGTCTTCAAGACCCCTGGCTGTCTTCAAGACTCCTGGTTGTCTTCAAGTCCCCTGGCTGTCTTCAAGACCCCTGGCTGTCTTCAAGACCCCTGGCTGTATTCAAGACCCCTGGCTGTCTTCAAGACCCCTGGCTGTCTTCAAGACCCCTGGCTGTCTTCAAGACCCCTGGTTGTCTTCAAGACCCCTGGCTGTCTTCAAGACCCCTGGCTGTCTTCAAGACCCCTGGCTGTCTTCAAGACCCCTCACTGTCTTCAAGATCCCTGGCTGTCTTCAAGACCCCTGGCTGTCTTCAAGACCCCAGGCTGTCTTCAAGACCCCTGTCTGTCTTCAAGACCCCTGGCTGTCTTCAAGACCCCTGGCTGTCTTCAAAACCCCTGGCTGTCTTCAAGACCCCTCACTGTCTTCAAGATCCCTGGCTGTCTTCAAGACCCCTGGCTGTCTTCAAGACTCCAGGCTGTCTTCAAGACCCCTGGCTGTCTTCAAGACCCCTGGCTGTCTTCAAGACCCCTGGCTGTCTTCAAGACCCCTCACTGTCTTCAAGATCCCTGGCTGTCTTCAAGACCCCTGGCTGTCTTCAAGACCCCAGGCTGTCTTCAAGACCCCTGGCTGTCTTCAAGACCCCAGGCTGTCTTCAAGACCCCTGGCTGTCTTCAAGACCCCTCACTGTCTTCAATATCCCTGGCTGTCTTCAAACCCCTGGCTGTCTTCAAGACCCCTGGCTGTCTTTAAGACCCCTGGCTGTCTTCAAGACCCCTGGCTGTCTTCAAGACCCCTGGCTGTCTTCAAGACCCCTCAGTGTCTTCAAGATCCCTGGCTGTCTTCAGGACCCCTGGCTGTCTTCAAGACCCTTGGCTGTCTTCAAGACCCCTGGCTGTCTTCAAGACCCCTGGTTGTCTTCAAGACCCCTGGCTGTCTTCAAGACCCCTGGCTGTCTTCAAGACCCCTGGCTGTCTTCAAGACCCCTGGCTGTCTTCAAGACCCCTGGCTGTCTTCAAGACCCCTGGTTGTTTTCAAGACCCCTGGCTGTCTTCAAGACCCCTGGCTGTCTTCAAGACCCCTGGCTGTCTTCAAGACCCCTCACTGTCTTCAAGATCCCTGGCTGTCTTCAAGACCCCTGGCTGTCTTCAAAACCCAAGGCTGTCTTCAAGACCCCTGTCTGTCTTCAAGAACCCTGGCTGTCTTCAAGACCCCTGGCTGTCTTCAAGACCCCTGGCTGTCTTCAAGACCCCTGGCTGTCTTCAAGACCCCTCACTGTCTTCAAGATCCCTGGCTGTCTTCAAGACCCCTGGCTGTCTTCAAGAACCCCAGGCTGTCTTCAAGAACCACTGGCTGTCTTCAAGACCCATGGCTGTCTTCAAGACCCCTGGCTGTCTTAAAGACCCCTCACTGTCTTCAAGATCCCTGGCTGTCTTCAAGACCCCTGGCTGTCTTCAAGACCCCAGGCTGTCTTCAAGACCCCTGGCTGTCTTCAAGACCCCTGGCTGTCTTCAAGACCCCTGGCTGTCTTCAAAACCCCTCACTGTCTTCAAGATCCCTGGCTGTCTTCAAGACCCCTGGCTGTCTTCAAGACCCCAGGCTGTCTTCAAGACCCCTGGCTGTCTTCAAGACCCCTGGCTGTCTTCAAGACCCCTGGCTGTCTTCAAGACCCCTGGCTGTCTTCAAGATCCCTGGCTGTCTTCAGGACCACTGGTTGTCTTCAAGACCCCTGGCTGTCTTCAAGACCCCTGGCTGTCTTCAAGACCCCTGGCTGTCTTCAAGACCCCTGGATGTCTTCAAGACCCCTGGCTGTCTTCAAGACCCCTGGCTGTCTTCAAGACCCCTGGCTGTCTTCAAAACCCCTCACTGTCTTCAAGACCCCTGGCTGTCTTCAAGACCCCTGGCTGTCTTCAAGACCCCTGGCTGTCTTCAAGACCCCTGACTGTCTTCAAGACCCCTCACTGTCTTCAAGACCCCTGGCTGTCTTCAAGACCCCTCACTGTCTTCAAGATCACTGGCTGTCTTCAAGACCCCTGGCTGTCTTCAAGACCCCTGGCTGTCTTCAAGAACCCTGGCTGTCTTCAAGAACCCTGGCAGTCTTCAAGACCCCTGGCTGTTTTCAAGACCCCTGGCTGTCTTCAAGACCCCTGGCTGTCTTCAAGACCCCTGGCTGTCTTCATCACCCCTGGCTGTCTTCAAGAACCCTGGCTGTCTTCAAGACCTCTGGCTGTCTTCAAGACCCCTGGCTGTCTTCAAGATCCCTGGCTGTCTTCAAAACCCCTGGCTGTCTTCATGACCTCTGGCTGTCTTCAAGACCCCTGGCTGTCTTCAAGACCCCTGGCTGTCTTCAAGACCCCTGGCTGTCTTCAAGACCTCTGGCTGTCTTCAAGACCTCTGGCTGTCTTCAAGACCTCTGGCTGTCTTCAAGAACCCTGGCAGTCTTCAAGACCCCAGGCTGTCTTCAAGACCCCTGGCTGTCTTCAAAACCCCTCACTGTCTTCAATATCCCTGGCTGTCTTCAAACCCCTGGCTGTCTTCAAGACCCCAGGCTGTCTTCAAGACCCCTGGCTGTCTTCAAGACCCCTGGCTGTCTTCAAGACCCCTGGCTGTCTTCAAGACCCCTCACTGTCTTCAAGATCCCTGGCTGTCTTCAGGACCCCTGGCTGTCTTCAAGACCCTTGGCTGTCTTCAAGACCCCTGGCTGTCTTCAAGACCCCTGGTTGTCTTCAAGACCCCTGGCTCTCTTCAAGACCCCTGGCTGTCTTCAAGACCCCTGGCTGTCTTCAAGACCCCTGGCTGTTTTTAAGACCCCTGGCTGTCTTCAAGACCCCTGGCTGTCTTTAAGACCCCTGGCTGTCTTCAAGACCCCTGGCTGTCTTGAAGACCCCTGGCTGTCTTCAAGACCCCTGGCTGTCTTCAAGACCCCTGGCTGTCTTCAAGACCCCAGGCTGTCTTCAAGACCCCTGGCTGTCTTCAAGACCCCTGGCTGTCTTCAAGACCCCTGGCTGTCTTCAAGACCCCTGGCTGTCTTCAAGACCCCTGGCTGTCTTCAAGACCCATGGCTGTCTTCAAGACCCATGGCTGTCTTCAAGACCCCTCACTGTCTTCAAGATCCCTGGCTGTCTTCAAGACCCCTGGCTGTCATCAAAACCCCTGGCTGTCTTCAAGACCCCTCACTGTCTTCAAGATCCCTGGCTGTCTTCAAGACCCCTGGCTGTCTTCAAGACCCCAGGCTGTATTCAAGACCCCTGGCTGTCTTCAAGACCCCTGGCTGTCTTCAAGACCCCTGGCTGTCTTCAAGACCCCTGGCTGTCTACAAGATCCCTGGCTGTCTTCAAGACCCCTGGATGTCTTTAAGACCCCTGGCTGTCTTCAAGACCCCTGGCTGTCTTCAAGACCCCAGGCTGTCTTCAAGACCCATGGCTGTCTTCAAGACCCATGGCTGTCTTCAAGACCCCTGGCTGTCTTCAAGACCCCTGGCTGTCTTCAAGACCCCTGGCTGTCTTCAAGACCCCTGGCTGTCTTCAAGACCCCTGGCTGTCTTCAAGACCCCTGGCTGTCTTCAAGACCCCTCACTGTCTTCAAGATCCCTGGCTGTCTTCAAGACCCCTGGCTGTCTTCAAGACCCCTGGCTGTCTTCAAGACCCCTGGCTGTCTTCAAGACCCCTTGCTGTCTTCAAGACCCCTGGCTGTCTTCAAGACCCCTGGCTGTCTTCAAGACCCCTGGCTGTCTCCAAGACCCCTCACTGTCTTCAAGATCCCTGGCTGTCTTCAAGACCCCTGGCTGTCTTCAAGACCCCTGGCTGTCTTCAAGACCCCTCACTGTCTTCAAGATCCCTGGCTGTCTTCAAGACCCCTGGCTGTCTTAAAGACCCCAGGCTGTATTCAAGACCCCTGGCTGTCTTCAAGACCCCTGGCTGTCTTCAAGACCCCTGGCTGTCTTCAAGACCCCTCACTGTCTTCAAGATCCCTGGCTGTCTTCAAGACCCCTGGCTGTCTTCAAGACCCCAGGCTGTCTTGAAGACCCCTGGCTGTCTTCAAGACCCCTGGCTGTCTTCAAGACCCCTGGCTGTCTTCAAGACCCTTCACTGTCTTCAAGATCCCTGGCTGTCTTCAAGACCCCTGGCTGTCTTCAAGACCCCAGGCTGTCTTCAAGACCCCTGGCTGTCTTCAAGACCCCTGGCTGTCTTCAAGACCCCTGGCTGTCTTCAAGACCCCTCACTGTCTTCAAGATCCCTGGCTGTCTTCAAGACCCCTGGCTGTCTTCAAGACCCCAGGCTGTCTTGAAGACCCCTGGCTGTCTTCAAGACCATTGGCTGTCTTCAAGACCCCTGTCTGTTTTCAAGACCCCACACTGTCTTCAAGATCCCTGGCTGTCTTCAGGACCCCTGGCTGTCTTCAAGACCCCTGGCTGTCTTCAAGACCCCTGGCTGTCTTCAAGACCCCTGGTTGTCTTCAAGTCCCCTGGCTGTCTTCAAGACCCCTGGCTGTCTTCAAGACCCCTGGCTGTATTCAAGACCCCTGGCTGTCTTCAAGACCCCTGGCTGTCTTCAAGACCCCTGGCTGTCTTCAAGACCCCTGGTTGTCTTCAAGACCCCTGGCTGTCTTCAAGACCCCTGGCTGTCTTCAAGACCCCTGGCTGTCTTCAAGACCCCTCACTGTCTTCAAGATCCCTGGCTGTCTTCAAGACCCCTGGCTGTCTTCAAGACCCCAGGCTGTCTTCAAGACCCCTGTCTGTCTTCAAGACCCCTGGCTGTCTTCAAGACCCCTGGCTGTCTTCAAAACCCCTGGCTGTCTTCAAGACCCCTCACTGTCTTCAAGATCCCTGGCTGTCTTCAAGACCCCTGGCTGTCTTCAAGACTCCAGGCTGTCTTCAAGACCCCTGGCTGTCTTCAAGACCCCTGGCTGTCTTCAAGACCCCTGGCTGTCTTCAAGACCCCTCACTGTCTTCAAGATCCCTGGCTGTCTTCAAGACCCCTGGCTGTCTTCAAGACCCCAGGCTGTCTTCAAGACCCCTGGCTGTCTTCAAGACCCCAGGCTGTCTTCAAGACCCCTGGCTGTCTTCAAGACCCCTCACTGTCTTCAATATCCCTGGCTGTCTTCAAACCCCTGGCTGTCTTCAAGACCCCTGGCTGTCTTTAAGACCCCTGGCTGTCTTCAAGACCCCTGGCTGTCTTCAAGACCCCTGGCTGTCTTCAAGACCCCTCAGTGTCTTCAAGATCCCTGGCTGTCTTCAGGACCCCTGGCTGTCTTCAAGACCCTTGGCTGTCTTCAAGACCCCTGGCTGTCTTCAAGACCCCTGGTTGTCTTCAAGACCCCTGGCTCTCTTCAAGACCCCTGGCTGTCTTCAAGACCCCTGGCTGTCTTCAAGACCCCTGGCTGTCTTCAAGACCCCTGGCTGTCTTCAAGACCCCTGGCTGTCTTCAAGACCCCTGGTTGTTTTCAAGACCCCTGGCTGTCTTCAAGACCCCTGGCTGTCTTCAAGACCCCTGGCTGTCTTCAAGACCCCTCACTGTCTTCAAGATCCCTGGCTGTCTTCAAGACCCCTGGCTGTCTTCAAAACCCAAGGCTGTCTTCAAGACCCCTGTCTGTCTTCAAGAACCCTGGCTGTCTTCAAGACCCCTGGCTGTCTTCAAGACCCCTGGCTGTCTTCAAGACCCCTGGCTGTCTTCAAGACCCCTCACTGTCTTCAAGATCCCTGGCTGTCTTCAAGACCCCTGGCTGTCTTCAAGAACCCCAGGCTGTCTTCAAGAACCCTGGCTGTCTTCAAGACCCATGGCTGTCTTCAAGACCCCTGGCTGTCTTAAAGACCCCTCACTGTCTTCAAGATCCCTGGCTGTCTTCAAGACCCCTGGCTGTCTTCAAGACCCCAGGCTGTCTTCAAGACCCCTGGCTGTCTTCAAGACCCCTGGCTGTCTTCAAGACCCCTGGCTGTCTTCAAAACCCCTCACTGTCTTCAAGATCCCTGGCTGTCTTCAAGACCCCTGGCTGTCTTCAAGACCCCAGGCTGTCTTCAAGACCCCTGGCTGTCTTCAAGACCCCTGGCTGTCTTCAAGACCCCTGGCTGTCTTCAAGACCCCTGGCTGTCTTCAAGATCCCTGGCTGTCTTCAGGACCACTGGTTGTCTTCAAGACCCCTGGCTGTCTTCAAGACCCCTGGCTGTCTTCAAGACCCCTGGCTGTCTTCAAGACCCCTGGATGTCTTCAAGACCCCTGGCTGTCTTCAAGACCCCTGGCTGTCTTCAAGACCCCTGGCTGTCTTCAAAACCCCTCACTGTCTTCAAGACCCCTGGCTGTCTTCAAGACCCCTGGCTGTCTTCAAGACCCCTGGCTGTCTTCAAGACCCCTGACTGTCTTCAAGACCCCTCACTGTCTTCAAGACCCCTGGCTGTCTTCAAGACCCCTCACTGTCTTCAAGATCACTGGCTGTCTTCAAGACCCCTGGCTGTCTTCAAGACCCCTGGCTGTCTTCAAGAACCCTGGCTGTCTTCAAGAACCCTGGCAGTCTTCAAGACCCCTGGCTGTTTTCAAGACCCCTGGCTGTCTTCAAGACCCCTGGCTGTCTTCAAGACCCCTGGCTGTCTTCATCACCCCTGGCTGTCTTCAAGAACCCTGGCTGTCTTCAAGACCTCTGGCTGTCTTCAAGACCCCTGGCTGTCTTCAAGATCCCTGGCTGTCTTCAAAACCCCTGGCTGTCTTCATGACCTCTGGCTGTCTTCAAGACCCCTGGCTGTCTTCAAGACCCCTGGCTGTCTTCAAGACCCCTGGCTGTCTTCAAGACCTCTGGCTGTCTTCAAGACCTCTGGCTGTCTTCAAGACCTCTGGCTGTCTTCAAGAACCCTGGCAGTCTTCAAGACCCCTGGCTGTCTTCAAGACCCCTGGCTGTCTTCAAGACCCCTGGCTGTCTTCAAGACCCCTGGCTGTCTTCAAGACCTCTGGCTGTCTTCGAGACCCCTCGCTGTCTTCAAGACCTCTGGCTGTCTTCAAGAACCCTGGCAGTCTTCAAGACCCCTGACTGTCTTCAAGACCTCTGGCTGTCTTCAAGAACACCGGCAGTCTTCAAGACCTCTGGCTGTCTTCATCACCCCTGGCTGTCTTCAAGACCCTTGGCTGTCTTCAAGACCTCTGGCTGTCTTCAAGACCCCTGGCTGTCTTCAAGAACCTTGACTGTCTTCAAGAACCCTGGCTGTCTTCAAGACCCCTGGCTGTCTTCAAGACCCCTTGCTGTCTTCAAGACCCCTGGCTGTCTTCAAGACCCCTGGCTGTCTTCAAGGATGCGACTGGTGTGGGTCGCATCCTGGGTGTTAGTCGACTGTTGTGGGTCGCATCCTGGGTGTTAGTGGACTGGTGTGGGTCGCATCCTGGGTGTTAGTGGACTGGTGTGGGTCGCATCCTGGGCGTTAGTGGACTGGCGTGGGTCGCATCCTGGGTGTTAGTGGACTGGTGAAGGTCACATCCTGGGCGTTAGTGGACTGGTGTGGGCCACATCCTGGGTGTTAATGGACTGGTGTGGGTCACATTCTGGGTGTTAGTGGACTGGTGTGGGTCACATCCTGGGTGTTACTGAACTGGTGTGGGTCACTTCCTGGATGTTAGTGGTCTGGTGTGGGTCACATCCTTTGTGTTAGTGGACTGGTGTGGGACACATCCTGGGTGTTAGTGGACTGGTGTGGGTCACATTCTGGATGTTAGTGGTCTGGTGTGGGTCACATCCTGTGTGTTAGTGGACTGGTGTGGGTCATATCCTGGGTGTTAGTGGACTGGTGTGGGTCACATTCTGGATGTTAGTGGACTTGTGTGTGTCACGTCTTGGGTGTTAGTGGACTGGTGTGGGTCACATCCTGTGTGTTAGTGGACTGGTGTGGGTCACATCCTGGGTGTTAGTGGACTGGTGTGCGTCACATCCTGGGTGTTAGTTGACTGGTGTGGGTCACATCCTGGATGTTAGTGGACTTGTGTGTGTCACATCTTGGGTGTTAGTGGACTGGTGTGGGTCACATCCTGGGTGATAGTGGACTGGTGTGGGTCACATCCTGGGTGTTAGTGGACTGGTGTGGGTCACATCCTTGGAGTTAGTGGGCTGGTGTGGGTCACATCCTGGGCGTTAGTGGACTGGTGTGGGTCACACCATGGGTGTTAGTGGACTGGTGTGGGACACATCCTGTGTGTTAGTGGGCTGGTGTGGGTCACATCCTCAGTGTTAGTGGACTGATGTGGGTCAAATCCTTGGTGCTAATGGACTGGTGTGGGTCACATCCTGGGTGCTAGTGGACTGGTGTGGGTCACATCCTGGGTGCTAGTGGACTGGTGTGGGTCACATCCTGGGTGTTAGTGGATTGGTGTGGGTCACATCATGGGTGATAGTGGACTGGTGTAGGTCACATCCTGTGTGTTAGTGGACTGGCGTGGGTCACATCCTGGGTGCTAGTGCACTGGTGTGGATCACATCCTGTGTGTTAGTGGACTGTTGTGGTGTCAGCATAGTTGCTGAATCTCCTTATATGTGCTGAATAGATTAACTGAGCATTATAGTACCATCCATGTGCTTGATATAGAAGATCCCTAGGCCTGTGACTGTATGACGTCACGGGATACAGCATGAGTGAGTGAGAGGCGCTGCCTCGCTCTCACTCCACAGATAGACATACAAGCAGGCAGAACAAGGCAGGCCTGGGCTCCCATCACAGTCTGACATTATACATAGCGTTATCATCCAACCAGTGTGTTTATCTTCACCATCATATCTCATTCCGAACCCCCACGAGAAATTGGTGCCAGTGGAGGGCCTGTAATTCTGACGATTACAACGATTTCTGGAGAAAAATTTCTACTGAGCCGGCCGCCATCTTGTGACTAGGCCTGCCGAGAAGGGTAACGCTCGACCTAGCCAGCCAGCTACCCCCACAAGCATCTACCAGCATCTACATTATTCACTGGTCAGTCTCTGTATTAGTGTTTATCTGCTTATTTGCATCTCTCCCGAGGGGTTGACCCGAGTTTGCAAAGTAAGCCAAACCAGCACGACAGTCTGTGGTGGGGGAGTCAGCCAGCCTAGCCTTACACCATTCCAGCCTTGCCTGCCAAGCCAGCTTTCCACCCCTACTGTGCTCATCGTTAGAAGTTATCAAGCCATTCTGTGTGAAGGGTTAAGCCAAGCCAGCCAGCAACTAACCCAGGAGTCTTAACCCAGTACTCAAGCAAACCACGTGAGTACATTCTTCCTCATCGCTTTGTGCTTCAAGCTCCAAGCCATTCTGAGTGCTTTTTCATCCCTGTGGTGTTGTGGTATTTCGTGGGTTTGTTTTAAGCCAGCCCGGCTTAGTGTTTTCACGCCTAGTGAGGGTGTCCCCAGTGAGGCTTACGCCGTTCATCCCATAGGCCCAGTCACCACGCGGTCTCACCACCGCCATGCCTCAGCCTGCCTCAGCCGCCTCACTCACTCACTACCACTGTTTTTGTACTCTTATTATGGGTTCTAGCACCATATTTTAAGGACCACATAGGGGGTCAAGAGCCAGAGTGTGTTTTTCGTCAATGGTGCCATTGTTAAAAGCCTTCTGTGTGGGTCCATCGTCGATTTAAGCGCAAATTCTTCGAGTGTGGAGAGAAGTCAGCGATCGCAGCCAGCCATGAGACGATAGCAAGCATCCTCCAACCTTCCACCTCATTCTTCACCAAGTCGCTACAGCGATAATATTTTTCATAGAGACATTTGCGAGTGTTGAGACATTTCTTTTTGTGTTTCCAGTGACTTTTTTTTAGTGACATTCAGTAAGTCTTGATTAGACTCAGTGTTTATTATATTCCGTTTGCAATATTTTTTTTCTCTTCTTAATTCAGTGTTAATTTTCGTGCATAATTTCATGTCTGTTGTGTTGTGCTTCTTTTTTTTATACACTTGAAGTAAGTACCTTAGTGTTTTTTTCCATGTTGTGTGCAACATATGAGCAGTATAGAACTTGTGTTTCCACTTCACAATCACCTTGTGTTCACAGTATCGCAGTGAAGTAATTCAGTAATTTATTACCTTGTATTCTGCATCACAACTCAGTGTTGTCTCTTATATTTTTTATCCCAGCATTTGTGTATTCTTGCCAGTTTATTTCATTTTTCTCTGTGTGTTGAACATTTCTGTGTTAATTCCTTTCATTTAGCCAGTGTCTAATTTGTCTTATCTCCACAGACAATAGTGCCATTATTTTGTGCAAGCAAGACAATTATTTTTCCAAAATTTTTAAACATCAAGTTTCATAAGATGAATATCAAAATGGTATACAATACCGACAGGTTGTTAGGTAAGACACATAGGCAACAAGGGTGATGGACTGATTACATCGTCTTCACATCTCTACTGTTCCTGCCTACTTTCTGTATTCGACTGAAGAAGCCTACTGTGTAGGCGAAACGTTTCGGAATAAAGTTGTCTAACTGTTGCATATGTGTCTTACCTAACAACCTGTCGGTATTGTATACCATTTTGATGTTCATCTTGTCAGACACTGCAACACGTGGCATCTTGGTACAGAAAACACCTTGGACAAGCTTTTCAAGTGAGAAGTGTTGGATCTGAGAGGGACATGACCTTTCAGTGGCTACATTCTCACTACTACTACTGCTACTCTGCACCTCTCCTTCCGACAGTATTTAAGTCTCCGCACTGTCGCTTGATCTTCAGATAGTTCCTGACTATGGAACTGAACTTCTCCAGACCGAGGGACTGACAACCTCAAATTCTACGACTACAAGGGTGATGGACTGATTACATCGTCTTCACATCTCTACTGTTCCTGCCTACTTTCTGTATTCGACTGAAGAAGCCTACTGTGTAGGCGAAACGTTTCGGAATAAAGTTGTCTAACTGTTGCTTATGTGTCTTACCTAACAATCAAGTTTCATAGCAAGAAAATTCTAGTATTGTGTTTATATTGATGTGTTGTGTTCTGCATCACTGTAAGTGTTCAAACCTTTTTGTTCTGTGTTTTCGCACCTATTATTTTTCATATTTCATTGAACAAATTCACTCTTAGTGCAATTTTTAAGTTGTTTGTTCAGTAAGTGTTGCTTAAGCTGCAATTAAGAGTTAAAGTGTTCACTCAGTTCATTCCTTGATAATAATTTTTTTTCTTGTAAACTGTATTTTCTTGTGTGTGTAATTTTTTTATCATTGCATCATTGACTTATTTTGCAATAATTCTTGTGTAAACATTGTTTTGTCATTTAAATTTTTTCTTTCAGAAATTTTATGTAGTGTTGTGCAGTACTTTTGATTAGTATTTGTTATTTACAATATTGCTACAGTTTATTTCAGTGCAGTTTCATATGCTCTTTTCTGTGCATAGCATTTTATTCTTTGTGTGCCATTTTATTTTATTTTTAGTGAATTGTTTTCCCAGTTTGTTTTAATTTTGCACAAGCTTTATTGAGTCCATTTTAACATTTTTGATTGTTTTATCAATTATTGTTGTATTTCCCTATTGCATTGAAAGTAAAGACAACTCACTGTGCCATTCATTCAATTTAAAGTAAAATTTGAGCAAATTAGATTTGAGTAAAGTACAAGTTTTCTTGATTTTCAAAGTGTTGCTTATTCAGTTGAGTATTTTCTTTTGTGAGTTTCCTTGCTTAAAGTGTGACCTGTCAACTTTTATTTACTTATGCAGAATAGTTAAGTAATTTCTTCCCGTTTAAGCTTATTGCGTCATTCTCTCTATTTTTTTTATGCCTTTATGTCCTTGAGTAAGTTCCCTGAGATCATGTCCCAGTTACTGTTGAATGTTCACTCAGTGTATCATGCCAGTCAAAGTCAATATGAATCAGTCCACAGTACCAATATTCCCTTACTGACTGAAAGACAATACCTAGCCCTTGAGCAATGTGTTTGTTCTCACAGCTTGTATCTGAGATTTGTTAAAGTGCTGCGAAATGTGAAGTTCAGATTAAGTTCCTATAGATTCGTTCATTACTCATTAACGTAGCCGAGCGGTCAGGCACTAGTAATACTGTCACTCCTGTCTGGATTCCAGCCACAATATCGTGCATGCAGGATAGTGTACAGTTACCTTGGGTTTCAGAGGAACCTCAGACAACCCTGGGTGCTGAGACTACTATCCTTGCGATAGCGACTTGTTCAAGTATTCGTTCCTTCCCAGGGGACGCTTTGAGAAGAACTTTACTTGCAACGAGTTGTGCCATCTCTTGATGATGCCACAAGCCATTGCAGAAAGACATTTCTGTGGCCAGTGTACTCACTTGAGTGTTGTTGTTGTCCCTTGTGTTCCAGATTGTGATCCCATCCTAGTTGACAGTAATCAGTGCATTGTAAGAAGTTATTTCTCGAGTAACTTTCACATGTTGTTAACGTTTGTAAGTGTAGTCTCCTTATAGTTGATACCTTTTGTCACTGTGTGTGACTCAAATTGAATATCAATATTGCTGACCGTCTTCATTTATTTTCCCCTGTGCTTGCAGTGAAAGATAGTAGATTCGTTCTCCCTTGCTCATATTGCGTGTTATAGCGTTAATTTTTTAAACCAGGGAGAGTCATCCACCCCACCGAGTTTGTTCATTCCTCCAGTAAGAAAGAACCGATCCTTTGTGTTCTGGTGTGATTCGATTCCTGCTGCAGGAAGATCTTATTCTGACTGTGAAGCCACCAGCGCC
Source organism: Cherax quadricarinatus (assembly GCF_038502225.1). Lineage (NCBI taxonomy): Eukaryota > Metazoa > Arthropoda > Malacostraca > Decapoda > Parastacidae > Cherax > Cherax quadricarinatus. Next base: position 35,556,177 of record NC_091324.1, read on the forward strand.
CATTAGTGACTTTGTAATGAGCCAAGAATTACTGTATCGAACAGCCGGGTTGGGTACTCCAAGTAGAAAAGTATACCAGTTAGTAATTCCACACTCACTAGTGAATGTAGCTCTACAGCTAGTTCACGATGCACCAGGTGTTGCACACCCTGGTATGGATCGTTCTGTGAAACAAGCCAGAATGAAATACTATTGGCCACGTATGGCAACTGACATTTCAGAGTATGTTAAGAATGTAGTGTTTGTATGCAACATGAAGGAAATGTCAATGGTCCTAATCCAATCCAGGTGTACCCAACCACTAGCGAACCGTGGGAAAGAGTTGCCCTTGATTTGATAACCAATTTTAAATGTTCCCTCCAAGGCAACAAACATCTGTGTGTAATGGTGGACCATTTCACCAGATATTGTGAGTTAGTTCCTATTGCAGATAAGACTGCTGAGATAGTAGCTAAAGCTAAAGCAGGCATACCACCCCTAAGTCCTTAGTAACAGATAATGGAGGTGAATTCTGTAATGTGATTCTTGAAAATTTGTGTACCTTGTACAAGATCTCTAAATCCACCATTGTTCCTCATCATCCTGCCAGCAATGGGTTAGCTGAACGAACCAATAAGAAAGTGCTTGATGTCTTGAGAGCCACTATCAACCCCAATAGTGAAACTTGGGATGAAGTTATACCAGATGTTCAATGTGCCATAAATTCTGCTTACAATGCTTCCATAGGTGATACTCCACATTATGCATTGTATGGTGTAGACAAGCGTTTACCCTATGAGTTGTTATATTCCACTCCTAAACTCAATTACAACCCTGATGATTTCATAGCAACACGTACCAGCATAGCTCAGAGTGTTTTTAGAAGAATCCTTGAAACACTTCATAAATCAACAGCAGAATTTACTAGAGTAACTTATAGCCGTGCTAAGCCATCAAAAGTTAAAGTAGGTTCAAGAGTAATGCTGACAAATTTCAACAAAACATCTGAAATGCCTAAGCTCAATCAAAAGTTTGTTGGCCCTTATCGAGTTGTAGAACATATCACTGGCAATAAGTATAAGGTTAGAGAAATTAGTACTGGTAAGTACAAAGAATCGCATTTAGATCATATGAAGTTAGTATGCGATGTTGATGATATTGCTACCCAGACTAATGTGACAGATGCTGACAATCCTCTTGACTCTGTACCCTCTACCTCAGATACTCAGTCAGATAATCAACCTGAATGTCGTTACTCCTTGCGTACTGGACAAGTAATGAGAAACCCACAAGTATCTTTTGTAGATACTCGTTCAGATCTCCCTCAGTCAAGGCATGTGTTAGCCATTGCAGAGGAATTCGATCCTCCCAGAGATGATAACCATTCTGCATATGAAAACCTCACCCTCGCAGAATTGGGTTTAAATGTACATAGTCTGTATAACTAGATGTCCGAGGTGAAGGAAATTGTCAACTGTTTGTTATTAACTGATCAGTTTTTTTTTCAGAATTTTTTTTTCGTGTTCAGGTTCCCTCCGTATTCTGAGAATTTGACAGTAATGATCTGAGTGCACCAGATGCCTTTGCTGTTAATTTCACCTTGTATATATATATTTATTCTTCCTCAGAATCCGTAGAGTGCATGAATACAGATCGATCGATCAATTCCATCCATATTGTACAATGATTTGTTCTTAAAATTTGTAATGCATTATGTTAAAACTCATTATGTTAACACCCATTATGTTAAAAGTGATTACAATGACACCCATTACATTAAAACTCATTATGTTAACATCCATTATGATACCATCCATTAGTTCTAAGTTATATGTGTCTTTGTTATTGTATAGAATCAGCCCAAAACCACCTGCCTGTTCAGCCTATAGCATAGTAGTGTATGTCGAGACGACATACATAACATGACCGAGCTGTCAGCATAGTTGCTGAATCCCCTTACATGTGTTGTATAGATTAACTGAGCATTATAGTACCATCCATGTGCTTTATATAGAAGATCCCTAGGCCTGTGACTGTATGATGTCACAGGATACAGCATGAGTGAGTGAGAGGCGCTGCCTCGCTCTCACTCCAAGGATAGACATACAAGCAGGCAGAACAAGGCAGGCCTGGGCTCCCATCACAGTCTGACAATATACATAGCATTACCACCAACCAGTGTGTTTATCTTCACCATCATATCTCCTTCCCAACCCCCACGACAGTGGGTCACATCCTTGGTGTTAGTGGACCGGTGTGGGTCACATCCTGGGTGTTGGTGGACTGGTGTGGGTCACATCCTGTGTGTTAGTGGACTGGCGTGGGTCACATCCTGGGTGTTAGTGGACTGGTGTGGGTCACATCCTGTGTGTTAGTGGACTGGTGTGGGTCACATCCTGGGTGTTAGTGGACTGGTGTGGGTCACATCCTGGGTGTTAGTGGACTGGTGTGTGTCACATCCTGGGTGTTAGTGGACTGATGTGGGTCACATCCTGGGTGTTAGTGGACTGGTGTGTGTCACATGCTGGGTGTTAGTGGACTGGTGTGGGTCACATCCTGGGTGTTAGTGGACTGGTGTGTGTCACATCCTGGGTGTTAGTAGACTGGTGTGGGTCACATCCTGTGTGTTAGTGGACTGGTGTGTGTCACATCCTGTGTGTTAGTGGACTGGTGTGGGTCACATCCTGGGTGTTAGTGGACTGGTGAGTGTCACATCCTGTGTGTTAGTGGACTGGTGTGGGTCACATCCTGGGTGTTAGTGGACTGGTGTAGGTCACATCCTGGGTGTTAGTGGACTGGTGTGGGTCACATCCTGTGTGTTAGTGGACTGGTGTGTGTCACATCCTGTGTGTTAGTGGACTGGTGTGGGTCACATCCTGGGTGTTAGTGGACTGCTGAGTGTCACATCCTGTGTGTTAGTGGACTGGTGTGGGTCACATCCTGGGTGTTAGTGGACTGGTGTGGGTCACATCCTGGGTGTTAGTGGACTGGTGTGTGTCACATGCTGGGTGTTAGTGGACTGGTGTGGGTCACATCCTGGGTGTTAGTGGACTGGTGTGTGTCACATCCTGGGTGTTAGTGTACTGGTGTGGGTCACATCCTGTGTGTTAGTGGACTGGTGTGTGTCACATCCTGTGTGTTAGTGGACTGGTGTGGGTCACATCCTGGGTGTTATTGGACTGGTGTGTGTCACATCCTGTGTGTTAGTGGACTGGTGTGGGTCACATCCTGGGTGTTAGTGGACTGGTGAGTGTCACATCCTGTGTGTTAGTGGACTGGTGTGGGTCACATCCTGGGTGTTAGTGGACTGGTGTGGGTCACATCCTGAGTATTAGTGGACTGGTGTGGGTCACATCCTGTGTGTTAGTGGACTGGTGTGTGTCACATCCTGTGTGTTAGTGGACTGGTGTGGGTCACATCCTGGGTGTTAGTGGACTGGTGAGTGTCACATCCTGTGTGTTAGTGGACTGGTGTGGGTCACATCCTGGGTGTTAGTGGACTGGTGTGGGTCACATCCTGGGTGTTAGTGGACTGGTGTGTGTCACATGCTGGGTGTTAGTGGACTGGTGTGGGTCACATCCTGGGTGTTATTTTACTGGTGTGTGTCACATCCTGGGTGTTAGTGGACTGGTGTGGGTCACATCCTGTGTGTTAGTGGACTGGTGTGTGTCACATCCTGTGTGTTAGTGGACTGGTGTGGGTCACATCCTGGGTGTTATTGGACTGGTGTGTGTCACATCCTGTGTGTTAGTGGACTGGTGTGGGTCACATCCTGGGTGTTAGTGGACTGGTGTGGGTCACATCCTGTGTGTTAGTGGACTGGTGTGGGTCACATCCTGTGTGTTAGTGGACTGGTGTGGGTCACATCCTGTGTGTTAGTGGACTGGTGTGGGTCACATCCTGTGTGTTAGTGGACTGGTGTGGGTCACATCCTGGGTGTTAGTGGACTGGTGTGGGTCACATCCTGTGTGTTAGTAGACTGGTGTGGGTCACATCCTGTGTGTTAGTGGACTGGTGTGGGTCACATCCTGTGTGTTAGTGGACTGGTGTGGGTCATAATCTAAGTAAGGTCTCACTAGTGATGTGTGGAGCTGTAAAATAACTTTTGGATTTCTGTTACTATTTTTTTCATTAAATCGGCCCACCGAGGCAGGGTGACCTATATCCCACCGAGGGAGGGTGACCTATATCCCACCGAGGCAGGGTGACCTATATCCCACCGAGGGAGGGTGACCTATATCCCACCGAGGGAGGGTGACCTATATCCCACCGAGGGAGGGTGACCTATATCCCACCGAGGGAGGGTGACCTATATCCCACCGAGGGAGGGTGACCTATATCCCACCGAGGGAGGGTGACCTATATCCCACCGAGGGAGGGTGACCTATATCCCACCGAGGCAGGGTGACCTATATCCCACCGAGGGAGGGTGACCTATATCCCACCGAGGGAGGGTGACCTATATCCCACCGAGGGAGGGTGACCTATATCCCACCGAGGGAGGGTGACCTATATCCCACCGAGGGAGGGTGACCTATATCCCACCGAGGCAGGGTGACCTATATCCCACCGAGGGAGGGTGACCTATATCCCACCAAGGCAGGGTGACCTATATCCCACCGAGGGAGGGTGACCTATATCCCACCGAGGGAGGGTGACCTATATCCCACCGAGGGAGGGTGACCTATATCCCACCGAGGGAGGGTGACCTATATCCCACCGAGGGAGGGTGACCTATATCCCATCGAGGGAGGGTGACCTATATCCCACCGAGGGAGGGTGACCTATATCCCACCGAGGGAGGGTGACCTATATCCCACCGAGGGAGGGTGACCTATATCCCACCGAGGCAGGGTGACCTATATCCCACCGAGGGAGGGTGACCTATATCCCACCGAGGGAGGGTGACCTATATCCCACCGAGGGAGGGTGACCTATATCCCACCGAGGGAGGGTGACCTATATCCCACCGAGGGAGGGTGACCTATATCCCACCGAGGCAGGGTGACCTATATCCCACCGAGGGAGGGTGACCTATATCCCACCGAGGCAGGGTGACCTATATCCCACCGAGGGAGGGTGACCTATATCCCACCGAGGGAGGGTGACCTATATCCCACCGAGGGAGGGTGACCTATATCCCACCGAGGGAGGGTGACCTATATCCCACCGAAGGAGGGTGACCTATATCCCATCGAGGGAGGGTGACCTATATCCCACCGAGGGAGGGTGACCTATATCCCACCGAGGGAGGGTGACCTATATCCCACCGAGGGAGGGTGACCTATATCCCATCGAGGGAGGGTGACCTATATCCCACCGAGGGAGGGTGACCTATATCCCACCGAGGGAGGGTGACCTATATCCCACCGAGGGAGGGTGACCTATATCCCACCGAGGGAGGGTGACCTATATCTCATCGAGGGAGGGTGACCTATATCCCACCGAGGGAGGGTGACCTATATCCCACCGAGGGAGGGTGACCTATATCCCATCGAGGGAGGGTGACCTATATCCCATCGAGGGAGGGTGACCTATATCCCACCGAGGGAGGGTGACCTATATCCCACCGAGGGAGGGTGACCTATATCCCACCGAGGGAGGGTGACCTATATCCCACCGAGGGAGGGTGACCTATATCTCATCGAGGGAGGGTGACCTATATCCCACCGAGGGAGGGTGACCTATATCCCACCGAGGGAGGGTGACCTATATCCCATCGAGGGAGGGTGACCTATATCCCACCGAGGGAGGGTGACCTATATCCCACCGAGGGAGGGTGACCTATATCCCACCTAGGGAGGGTGACCTATATCCCATCGAGGGAGGGTGACCTATATCCCACCGAGGGAGGGTGACCTATATCCCACCGAGGCAGGGTGACCTATATCCCACCGAGGGAGGGTGACCTATATCCCATCGAGGGAGGGTGACCTATATCCCACCGAGGGAGGGTGACCTGTATCCGACCGAGGGAGGGTGACCTATATCCGACCGAGGGAGGGTGACCTATATCCCACCGAGGGAGAGTGACCTATATCCCACCGAGGGAGGGTGACCTATATCCCATCGAGGGAGGGTGACCTATATCCCACCGAGGGAGGGTGACCTATATCCCACCGAGGGAGGGTGACCTATATCCCATCGAGGGAGGGTGACCTATATCCCACAGAGGGAGGGTGACCTATATCCCACCGAGGGAGGGTGACCTATATCCCACCGAGGGAGGGTGACCTATATCCCATCGAGGGAGGGTGACCTATATCCCACCGAGGGAGGGTGACCTATATCCCACCGAGGCAGGGTGACCTATATCCCACCGAGGGAGGGTGACCTATATCCCATCGAGGGAGGGTGACCTATATCCCACCGAGGGAGGGTGACCTGTATCCGACCGAGGGAGGGTGACCTATATCCGACCGAGGGAGGGTGACCTATATCCCACCGAGGGAGAGTGACCTATATCCCACCGAGGGAGGGTGACCTATATCCCACCAGGGTGACCTATATCCCACCGAGGGAGGGTGACCTATATCCCACCAGGGTGACCTATATCCCACCGAGGGAGGGTGACCTATATCCCACCAGGGTGACCTATATCCCACCGAGGGAGGGTGACCTATATCCCACCAGGGTGACCTATATCCCACCGAGGGAGGGTGACCTATATCCCACCAGGGTGACCTATATCCCACCAGGGTGACCTATATCCCACCGAGGGAGGGTGACCTAAATCCCACCATGGTGACCTATATCCCACACAGGGAGGGTGACCTATATCCCACCAGGGTGACCTATATCTCACCGAGGGAGGGTGACCTATATCCCACCAGGGTGACCTATATCCCACCGAGGGAGGGTGACCTATATCCCACCAGGGTGACCTATATCCCACCGAGGGAGGGTGACCTATATCCCACCGAGGGAGGGTGACCTATATCCCATCGAGGGAGGGTGACCTATATCCCACCGAGGGAGGGTGACCTATATCCCACCGAGGGAGGGTGACCTATATCCCACCGAGGGAGGGTGACCTATATCCCATCGAGGGAGGGTGACCTATATCCCACCGAGGGAGGGTGACCTATATCCCACCGAGGGAGGGTGACCTATATCCCATCGAGGGAGGGTGACCTATATCCCACCGAGGGAGGGTGACCTATATCCCACCGAGGGAGGGTGACCTATATCCCACCGAGGGAGGGTGACCTATACCCCACCGAGGGAGGGTGACCTATATCCCATCGAGGGAGGGTGACCTATATCCCACCGAGGGAGGGTGACCTATATCCCACCGAGGGAGGGTGACCTATATCCCACCGAGGGAGGGTGACCTATATCCCACCGAGGGAGGGTGACCTATATCCCACCGAGGGAGGGTGACCTATATCCCATCGAGGGAGGGTGACCTATATCCCACCGAGGGAGGGTGACCTATATCCCACCGAGGGAGGGTGACCTATATCCCATCGAGGGAGGGTGACCTATATCCCACCGAGGGAGGGTGACCTATATCCCACCGAGGGAGGGTGACCTATATCCCACCGAGGGAGGGTGACCTATATCCCATCGAGGGAGGGTGACCTATATCCCACCGAGGGAGGGTGACCTATATCCCACCGAGGCAGGGTGACCTATATCCCACCGAGGGAGGGTGACCTATATCCCATCGAGGGAGGGTGACCTATATCCCACCGAGGGAGGGTGACCTGTATCCGACCGAGGGAGGGTGACCTATATCCCACCGAGGGAGGGTGACATATATCCCACCGAGGGAGGGTGACCTATATCCCATCGAGGAAGGGTGACCTATATCCCACCGAGGGAGGGTGACCTATATCCCACCGAGGGAGGGTGACCTATATCCCACCGAGGGAGGGTGACCTATATCCCACCGAGGGAGGGTGACCTATATCCCACCGAGGGAGGGTGACCTATATCTCATCGAGGGAGGGTGACCTATATCCCACCGAGGGAGGGTGACCTATATCCCACCGAGGGAGGGTGACCTATATCCCATCGAGGGAGGGTGACCTATATCCCACCGAGGGAGGGTGACCTATATCCCACCGAGGGAGGGTGACCTATATCCCACCGAGGGAGGGTGACCTATATCCCATCGAGGGAGGGTGACCTATATCCCACCGAGGGAGGGTGACCTATATCCCACCGAGGCAGGGTGACCTATATCCCACCGAGGGAGGGTGACCTATATCCCATCGAGGGAGGGTGACCTATATCCCACCGAGGGAGGGTGACCTGTATCCGACCGAGGGAGGGTGACCTATATCCGACCGAGGGAGAGTGACCTATATCCCACCGAGGGAGGGTGACCTATATCCCATCGAGGGAGGGTGACCTATATCCCACCGAGGGAGGGTGACCTATATCCCACCGAGGGAGGGTGACCTATATCCCATCGAGGGAGGGTGACCTATATCCCACAGAGGGAGGGTGACCTATATCCCACCGAGGGAGGGTGACCTATATCCCACCGAGGGAGGGTGACCTATATCCCATCGAGGGAGGGTGACCTATATCCCACCGAGGGAGGGTGACCTATATCCCACCGAGGCAGGGTGACCTATATCCCACCGAGGGAGGGTGACCTATATCCCATCGAGGGAGGGTGACCTATATCCCACCGAGGGAGGGTGACCTGTATCCGACCGAGGGAGGGTGACCTATATCCGACCGAGGGAGGGTGACCTATATCCCACCGAGGGAGAGTGACCTATATCCCACCGAGGGAGGGTGACCTATATCCCACCAGGGTGACCTATATCCCACCGAGGGAGGGTGACCTATATCCCACCAGGGTGACCTATATCCCACCGAGGGAGGGTGACCTATATCCCACCAGGGTGACCTATATCCCACCGAGGGAGGGTGACCTATATCCCACCAGGGTGACCTATATCCCACCGAGGGAGGGTGACCTATATCCCACCAGGGTGACCTATATCCCACCAGGGTGACCTATATCCCACCGAGGGAGGGTGACCTAAATCCCACCATGGTGACCTATATCCCACACAGGGAGGGTGACCTATATCCCACCAGGGTGACCTATATCTCACCGAGGGAGGGTGACCTATATCCCACCAGGGTGACCTATATCCCACCGAGGGAGGGTGACCTATATCCCACCAGGGTGACCTATATCCCACCGAGGGAGGGTGACCTATATCCCACTAGGGTGACCTATATCCCACCGAGGGAGGGTGACATACATCCCACCAGGGTGACCTATATCCCACCGAGGGAGGGTGACCTATATCCCACCAGGGTGACCTATATCCCACCGAGGGAGGGTGCCGTATATCCCACCAAGGTGACCTATATCCAACCGAGGGAGGGTGACCTATATCCAACCAGGGTGACCTATATCCCACCAAGGGAGGGTGACCTATATCCCACCAGGGTGACCTATATCCCACCGAGGGAGGGTGACCTATATACCACCAGGGTGACCTATATCCCACCGGGGGAGGGTGACCTATATCCCACCAGGGTGGCCTGTATCCCACCGAGGGAGGGTGACATATATCCCACCAGGGTGACCTATATCCCACCGAGGGAGGGTGACCTATAACCCACCAGGGTGACCTATATCCCACCGAGGGAGGGTGACCTATATCCCACCAGGGTGACCTATATCCCACCGAGGGAGGGTGACCTACATCCCACCAGGGTGACCTATATCCCACCGAGAGAGGGTGACCTATATCCCACCAGGGTGACCTATATCCCACCGAGGGAGGGTGACCTATATCCCACCAAGGTGACCTACATCCCACCGAGGGAGGGTGACCTATATCCCACCAGGGTGACCTATATCCCTCCGAGGGAGGGTGACCTATATCCCACTGAGGGAGGGTGACCTATATCCCACCAGGGTGACCTATATCCCACCGAGTGAGTGTGACCTATATCCCACCAAGGTGACCTACATCCCAAATAGGGAGGGTGACCTATATCCCACCAGGGTGACCTATATCCCACCGAGGGAGGGTGACCTATATCCCACCAAGGTGACCTACATCCCACCGAGGGAGGGTGACCTATATCCCACCAGGGTGACCTATATCCCACCGAGGGAGGGTGACCTATATCCCACCGATGGAGGGTGACCTATATCCCACCAGGGTGACCTATATCCCACCGAGTGAGGGTGACCTATATCCCACCAGGGTGACCTATATCCCACCGAGGGAGGGTGACCTATATCCCACCAATGTGACCTATATCCCACCGAGAGAGGGTGACCTATATCCCACCATTGTGGCCTATATCCCACCGAGGGAGGGTGACCTATATCCCACAAGGGTGACCTATATCTCACCGAGGGAGGGTGACCTATATCCCACCAGGGTGACCTATATCCCACCGAGGGAGGGTGACCTATATCCCACCAGGGTGACTTATATCCCACCGAGGGAGGGTGACCTATATTCCACCAGGGCGACCTATATCCCACCGAGGGAGGGTGACCTATATCCCACCAGGGTGACCTATATCACACCTAGGGAGGGTGACCTGTATCCCACCGAGGGAGGGTGACCTATAGCCCACCGAGGTAGGGTGACCTATATCCCACCGAGGGAGGGTAACCTATATCCCAGCGAGGGAGGGTGACCTATATCCCACCGAGGGAGGGTGACCTATATCCCACCGAGGGAGGGTGACCTATATCCCACCGAGGGAGGGTGACCTATATCCCACCGAGGGAGGGTGACCTATATCCCACCAGGGCGACCTATATCCCACCGAGGGAGGGTGACCTATATCCCACCGAGGGAGGGTGACCTATATCCCTCCGAGGGAGGGTGACCTATATCCCACCGAGGGAGGGTAACCTATATCCCACCGAGGGAGGGTGACCTATATCCCACCGAGGGAGGGTGACCTATATCCCACCGAGGGAGGGTGACCTATATCCCACCGAGGGAGGGTGACCTATATCCCACCGATGGAGGGTGACCTATATCCCACCGAGGGAGGGTGACCTATATCCCACCGAGGGAGGGTGACGTATATCCCACCGAGGGAGGGTGACCTACATCCCACCGAGGGAGGGTGACCTATGTCCCACCGAGGGAGGGTGACCTATGTCCCACCGAGTGAGGGTGACCAATGTCCCACCGAGGGAGGGTGACCTATGTCCCACCGAGGGAGAGTGACCTATGTCCCACCGAGGGAGGGTGACCTATGTTCCACCGAGGGAGGGTGACCTATGTCCCACCGAGGGAGGGTGACCTATGTCCCACCGAGGGAGGGTGACCTATGTCCCACCGAGGGAGGGTGACCTATGTCCCACCGAGGAAGGGTGACCTATGTCCCACGAGGGAGGGTGACCTATATCCCACCGAGGGAGGGTGACCTATGTCCCACCGAGGGAGGGTGACCTATATCCCACCGAGGGAGGGTGACCTATGTCCCACCGAGGGAGGGTGACCTATATCCCACCGAGGGAGGGTGACCTATATCCCACCGAGGGAGGGTGACCTATATCCCACTGAGGGAGGGTGATCTATATCCCACCGAGGGAGGGTGACCTATATCCCACCGAGGGAGAGTGACCTATATCCCACCGAAGGAGGGTGACCTATATCCCACCGAGGGAGGGTGACTTATATCCCCTCGAGGGAGGGTGACTTGTATCCCACCGAGGGAGGGTGACCTATATCCCACCGAGGGAGGGTGACCTATATCAAACCGAGGGAGGGTAACCTATATCCCACCGAGGGAGGGTGACCTATATCCCACCGAGGGAGGGTGACCTATATCCCACCGAGGGAGGGTGACCTATATCCCACCGAGGGAGGGTGACCTATATCCCACCGAGGGAGGGTGACCTATATCCCACCGAGAGAGGGTGACCTATATCCCACCGAGAGAGGGTGACCTATATCCCACCGAGGGAGGGTGACCTATATCCCACCGAGGGAGGGTGACCTATATCCCACCGAGGGAGGGTGACCTATATCCCACCGAGGGAGGGTGACCTATATCCCACCAGGGTGACCTATATTCCACCGAGAGAGGGTGACCTATATCCCACAAGGGTGACCTATATCCCACCGAGGGAGGGTGACCTATATCCCACCGAGGGAGGGTGACCTATATCCCACCAGGGTGACCTATATCTCACCGAGGGAGGGTGACCTATATCCCACCAGGGTGACCTACATCCCACCGAGGGAGGGTGACCTATATCCCACCAGGGTGACCTATATCCCACCGAGGGAGGGTGACCTACATCCCACCAGGGTGACCTATATCCCACCGAGGGAGGGTGACCTATATCCCACCAGGGTGACCTATATCCCACCGAGGGAGGGTGACCTATATCCCACCGAGGGAGGGTGACTTATAGCCCACCGAGGTAGGGTGACCTATATCCCACCGAGGGAGGGTAACCTATATCCCAGCGAGGGAGGGTGACCTATATCCCACCGAGGAAGGGTGACCTATATCCCACCGAAGGAGGGTGACCTATATCCCACCGAGGGAGGGTGACCTATATCCCACCGAGGGAGGGTGACCTATATCCCACCAGGGTGACCTATATCTCACCGAGGGAGGGTGACCTATATCCCACCAGGGTGACCTACATCCCACCGAGGGAGGGTGACCTATTTCCCACCAGGGTGACCTATATCCCACCGAGGGAGGGTGACCTACATCCCACCAGGGTGACCTATATCCCACCGAGGGAGGGTGACCTATATCCCACCAGGGTGACCTATATCCCACCGAGGGAGGGTGACCTATATCCCACCGAGGGAGGGTGACTTATAGCCCACCGAGGTAGGGTGACCTATATCCCACCGAGGGAGGGTAACCTATATCCCAGCGAGGGAGGGTGACCTATATCCCACCGAGGAAGGGTGACCTATATCCCACCGAAGGAGGGTGACCTATATCCCACCGAGGGAGGGTGACCTATATCCCACCGAGGGAGGGTGACCTATATCCCACCGAGGGAGGGTGATCTATATCCCACCAGGGCGACCTATATCCCACCGAGGGAGGGTGACCTATATCCCACCAGGATGACCTATATCCCACCGAGGGAGGGTGACCTATATCCCACCGAGGGAGGGTGACCTATATCCCACCGAGGGAGGGTGACCTATATCCCACCAGGGCGACCTATATCCCACCGAGGGAGGGTGACCTATATCCCACCAGGATGACCTATATCCCACCGAGGGAGGGTGACCTATATCCCACCGAGGGAGGGTGACCTATATCCCACCGAGGGAGGGTGACCTATGTCCCACCGAGGGAGGGTGACCTATATCCCACCGAGAGAGGGTGACCTATATCCCACCGAGGGAGGGTGACCTACATCCCACCGAGGAAGGGTGACCTATGTCCCACCGAGGGAGGGTGACCTATGTCCCACCGAGTGAGGGTGACCAATGTCCCACCGAGGGAGGGTGACCTATGTCCCACCGAGGGAGAGTGACCTATGTCCCACCGAGGGAGGGTGACCTATGTCCCACCGAGGGAGGGTGACCTATATCCCACCGAGGGAGGGTGACCTATATCAAACCGAGGGAGGGTGACCTATATCCCACCGAGGGAGGGTGACCTATATCCCACCGAGGGAGGGTGACCTATATCCCACCGAGGGAGGGTGACCTATAAGGAAAAACGAAATTTTTTCTTTTTAAATTTATTAATATTTACAGGAGACGGGGTTACTAGCCCCTTGCTCCCGGCATTTTAGTCGCCTCTTAAGACACGTATAACTTACGGAGGAAGAATTCTACTCCACTTCCCCATGGAGATAAGAGGAAATAAACAAAATCAAGAACTAGTAAGAAAGGAGAAGAAAACCCAGAGGGGTGTAGTGTGTAGTGTGACCTAAGTGTAAGTAGAAGTAGCAAGACGTACCTGAAATCTTGCATGTTTATGAGACAGGAAAATGGACACCAGCAATCCTACCATCATGTAAAACAATTACAGGCTTTCATTTTTCACTCACTTGGCAGGACGGTAGTACCTCCCTGGGTGGTTGCTGTCTACCAACCTACTACCACAGGACGGTAGTACCTCCCAGGGTGGTTGCTGTCTACCAACCTACTACCACAGGACGGTAGTACCTCCCTGGGTGGTTGCTGTCTACCAACCTACTACCACAGGACGGTAGTACCTCCCTGGGTGGTTGCTGTCTACCAACCTACTACCACAGGACGGTAGTACCTCCCTGGGTGGTTGCTGTCTACCAACCTACTACCACAGGACGGTAGTACCTCCCTGGGTGGTTGTTGTCTACCAACCTACTACCACAGGACGGTAGTACCTCCCTGGGTGGTTGTTGTCTACCAACCTACTACCACAGGACGGTAGTACCTCCCTGGGTGGTTGCTGTCTACCAACCTACTACCACAGGACGGTAGTACCTCCCTGGGTGGTTGCTGTCTACCAACCTACTACCACAGGACGGTAGTACCTCCCTGGGTGGTTGCTGTCTACCAACCTACTACCACAGGACGGTAGTACCTCCCTGGGTGGTTGCTGTCTACCAACCTACTACCACAGGACGGTAGTACCTCCCTGGGTGGTTGCTGTCTACCAACCTACTACCACAGGACGGTAGTACCTCCCTGGGTGGTTGCTGTCTACCAACCTACTACCACAGGACGGTAGTACCTCCCTGGGTGGTTGCTGTCTACCAACCTACTACCACAGGATGGTAGTACCTCCCTGGGTGGTTGCTGTCTACCAACCTACTACCACAGGACGGTAGTACCTCCCTGGGTGGTTGCTCTCTACCAACCTACTACCACAGGACGGTAGTACCTCCCTGGGTGGTTGCTGTCTACCAACCTACTACCACAGGACGGTAGTACCTCCCTGGGTGGTTGCTGTCTACCAACCTACTACCACAGGACGGTAGTACCTCCCTGGGTGGTTGCTGTCTACCAACCTACTACCACAGGACGGTAGTACCTCCCTGGGTGGTTGCTGTCTACCAACCTACTACCACAGGATGGTAGTACCTCCCTGGGTGGTTGCTGTCTACCAACCTACTACCACAGGACGGTAGTACCTCCCTGGGTGGTTGCTGTCTACCAACCTACTACCACAGGACGGTAGTACCTCCCTGGGTGGTTGCTGTCTACCAACCTACTACCACAGGACGGTAGTACCTCCCTGGGTGGTTGCTGTCTACCAACCTACTACCACAGGACGGTAGTACCTCCCTGGGTGGTTGCTGTCTACCAACCTACTACCACAGGATGGTAGTACCTCCCTGGGTGGTTGCTGTCTACCAACCTACTACCACAGGACGGTAGTACCTCCCTGGGTGGTTGCTGTCTACCAACCTACTACCACAGGACGGTAGTACCTCCCTGGGTGGTTGCTGTCTACCAACCTACTACCACAGGACGGTAGTACCTCCCTGGGTGGTTGCTGTCTACCAACCTACTACCACAGGACGGTAGTACCTCCCTGGGTGGTTGCTGTCTACCAACCTACTACCACAGGACGGTAGTACCTCCCTGGGTGGTTGCTGTCTACCAACCTACTACCACAGGACGGTAGTACCTCCCTGGGTGGTTGCTGTCTACCAACCTACTACCACAAGACGGTAGTACCTCCCTGGGTGGTTGCTGTCTACCAACCTACTACCACAGGACGGTAGTACCTCCCTGGGTGGTTGCTGTCTACCAACCTACTACCACAGGACGGTAGTACCTCCCTGGGTGGTTGCTGTCTACCAACCTACTACCACAGGACGGTAGTACCTCCCTGGGTGGTTGCTGTCTACCAACCTACTACCACAGGACGGTAGTACCTCCCTGGGTGGTTGCTGTCTACCAACCTACTACCACAGGACGGTAGTACCTCCCTGGGTGGTTGCTGTCTACCAACCTACTACCACAGGACGGTAGTACCTCCCTGGGTGGTTGCTGTCTACCAACCTACTACCACAGGACGGTAGTACCTCCCTGGGTGGTTGCTGTCTACCAACCTACTACCACAGGACGGTAGTACCTCCCTGGGTGGTTGCTGTCTACCAACCTACTACCACAGGACGGTAGTACCTCCCTGGGTGGTTGCTGTCTACCAACCTACTACCACAGGACGGTAGTACCTCCCTGGGTGGTTGCTGTCTACCAACCTACTACCACAGGACGGTAGTACCTCCCTGGGTGGTTGCTGTCTACCAACCTACTACCACAGGACGGTAGTACCTCCCTGGGTGGTTGCTGTCTACCAACCTACTACCACAGGACGGTAGTACCTCCCTGGGTGGTTGCTGTCTACCAACCTACTACCACAGGACGGTAGTACCTCCCTGGGTGGTTGCTGTCTACCAACCTACTACCACAGGACGGTAGTACCTCCCTGGGTGGTTGCTGTCTACCAACCTACTACCACAAGACGGTAGTACCTCCCTGGGTGGTTGCTGTCTACCAACCTACTACCACAGGACGGTAGTACCTCCCTGGGTGGTTGCTGTCTACCAACCTACTACCACAGGACGGTAGTACCTCCCTGGGTGGTTGCTGTCTACCAACCTACTACCACAGGAATGTAGTACCTCCCTGGGTGGTTGCTGTCTACCAACCTACTACCACAGGATGGTAGTACCTCCCTGGGTGGTTGCTGTCTACCAACCTACTACCACAGGACGGTAGTACCTCCCTGGGTGGTTGCTGTCTACCAACCTACTACCACAGGACGGTAGTACCTCCCTGGGTGGTTGCTGTCTACCAACCTACTACCACAGGACCGTAGTACCTCCCTGGGTGGTTGCTGTCTACCAACCTACTACCACAGGATGGTAGTACCACCCTGGGTGGTTGCTGTTCACCAACCTACTACCACAGGACGGTAGTATCCCCTGGGTGGTTGCTGTCTACTAACCCACTACCACAGGACGGCAGTACCTCCCTGGGTGGTTGCTGGTCTACCAACCTACTACCACAGGATGGTAGTACCTCCCGGGTGGTTGCTGTTCTACCAACCTACTACCACAGGATGGTAGTCCTCCCCTGGGTGGTTGCTGTCTACCAACCTACTACCACAGGACGGTAGTATCCTCTGGGTGGTTGCTGTCTACCAACCTCCACTACCACAGGACGGTAGTACCTCCCTGGGTGGTTGCTTGTTCTATCAACCTACTACCACAGGATGGTAGTACTTCTGGGTGGTTGCTGTCTACCATCCTACTACCACAGGAT
>NC_091324.1:35578365-35590865 GCF_038502225.1 Cherax quadricarinatus
TAACATCCAGGAAACATCACTGCTCTCTCTACACTAACATCCAGGAAACATCACTGCTCTCTCTACACTAACATCCAGGAAACATCACTGCTCTCTCTACACTAACATCCAGGAAACATCACTGCTCTCTCTACACTAACATCCAGGAAACATCACTACTCTCTCTACACTAACATCCAGGAAACATCACTGCTCTCTCTACACTAACATCCAGGAAACATCACTACTCTCTCTACACTAACATCCAGGAAACCTCACTACTCTCTCTACACTAACATCCAGGAAACATCACTGCTCTCTCTACACTAACATCCAGGAAACATCACTGCTCTCTCTACACTAACATCCAGGAAACATCACTGCTCTCTCTACACTAACATCCAGGAAACATCACTGCTCTCTCTACACTAACATCCAGGAAACATCACTGCTCTCTCTACACTAACATCCAGGAAACATCACTGCTCTCTCTACACTAACATCCAGGAAACCTCACTACTCTCTCTACACTAACATCCAGGAAACATCACTGCTCTCTCTACACTAACATCCAGGAAACATCACTGCTCTCTCTACACTAACATCCAGGAAACATCACTGCTCTCTCTACACTAACATCCAGGAAACATCACTGCTCTCTCTACACTAACATCCAGGAAACATCACTGCTCTCTCTACACTAACATCCAGGAAACATCACTGCTCTCTCTACACTAACATCCAGGAAACCTCACTACTCTCTCTACACTAACATCCAGGAAACCTCACTACTCTCTCTACACTAACATCCAGGAAACATCACTGCTCTCTCTACACTAACATCCAGGAAACCTCACTACTCTCTCTACACTAACATCCAGGAAACCTCACTACTCTCTCTACACTAACATCCAGGAAACATCACTGCTCTCTCTACACTAACATCCAGGAAACATCACTGCTCTCTCTACACTAACATCCAGGAAACATCACTGCTCTCTCTACACTAACATCCAGGAAACATCACTGCTCTCTCTACACTAACATCCAGGAAACATCACTGCTCTCTCTACACTAACATCCAGGAAACATCACTACTCTCTCTACACTAACATCCAGGAAACATCACTGCTCTCTCTACACTAACATCCAGGAAACATCACTACTCTCTCTACACTAACATCCAGGAAACCTCACTACTCTCTCTACACTAACATCCAGGAAACATCACTGCTCTCTCTACACTAACATCCAGGAAACATCACTGCTCTCTCTACACTAACATCCAGGAAACATCACTACTCTCTCTACACTAACATCCAGGAAACATCACTGCTCTCTCTACACTAACATCCAGGAAACATCACTGCTCTCTCTACACTAACATCCAGGAAACATTACTGCTCTCTCTACACTAACATCCAGGAAACATCACTGCTCTCTCTACACTAACATCCAGGAAACATCACTGCTCTCTCTACACTAACATCCAGGAAACATCACTGCTCTCTCTACACTAACATCCAGGAAACCTCACTACTCTCTCTACACTAACATCCAGGAAACCTCACTACTCTCTCTACACTAACATCCAGGAAACATCACTGCTCTCTCTACACTAACATCCAGGAAACCTCACTACTCTCTCTACACTAACATCCAGGAAACCTCACTACTCTCTCTACACTAACATCCAGGAAACATCACTGCTCTCTCTACACTAACATCCAGGAAACATCACTGCTCTCTCTACACTAACATCCAGGAAACCTCACTACTCTCTCTACACTAACATCCAGGAAACCTCACTACTCTCTCTACACTAACATCCAGGAAACATCACTGCTCTCTCTACACTAACATCCAGGAAACATCACTGCTCTCTCTACACTAACATCCAGGAAACATCACTGCTCTCTCTACACTAACATCGAGGAAACCTCACTGCTCTCTCTACACTAACATCCAGGAAACATCACCGCTCTCTTTACACTAACATCCAGGAAACATCACTACTCTCTCTACACTAACATCCAGGAAACCTCACTGCTCTCTCTACACTAACATCCAGGAAACATCACTACTCTCTCTACACTAACATCCAGGAAACCTCACTGCTCTCTCTACACTAACATCCAGGAAACCTCACTGCACTCTCTACACTAACATCCAGGAAACATCACCGCTCTCTCTACACTAACATCCAGGAAACATCACTGCTCTCTCTACACTAACATCCAGGAAACATCACCGCTCTCTCTACACTAACATCCAGGAAACATCACTGCTCTCTCTACACTAACATCCAGGAAACATCACTGTTCTCTCTACACTAACATCCAGGAAACATCACTGCTCTCTCTACACTAACATCCAGGAAACATCACTGCTCTCTCTACACTAACATCCAGGAAACATCACTGCTCTCTCTACACTAACATCCAGGAAACATCACTGCTCTCTCTACACTAACATCCAAGGAACATCACTTCTCTCTCTACACTAACATCCAGGAAACATCACTGCTCTCTCTACACTAACATCCAGGAACCATCACTTCTCTCTCTACACTAACATCCAGGAAACATCACTGCTCTCTCTACACTAACATCCAGGAACCATCACTTCTCTCTCTACACTAACATCCAGGAAACATCACTGCTCTCTCTACACTAACATCCAGGAAACATCACTGCTCTCTCTACACTAACATCCAAGGAACATCACTTCTCTCTCTACACTAACATCCAGGAAACATCACTGCTCTCTCTACACTAACATCTAGGAAACTTCACTGCTCTCTCTACATTAACATCCAGGAAACATCACTGCTGTCTCTACATTAACATCCAGGAAACATCACTGCTCTCTCTACACTAACATCCAGGAAACATCACTGCTCTCTCTACACTAACATCCAGGAAACATCACTGCTCTCTCTACATTAACATCCCAACATCTCAAAATAAAGATATAATCTTGCCTGCCGTCCCAGTTCAGAATTAGGAACACTTACATGCCCCGTAGCTCGGTTGGTAGCGCACTGACCTCAAACACTGAATGCCCGCACTTCGATCCCCGATACAGGTGGAAGCAATAGAAGTGTGTTTCCTTAAGACAACTGTTGTACTTGTTTACCGAGCAGTAAGTAGGTACCTGGCTGTTAGTCGACTGGTGGGGGTCGCATCCTGGGGACAAAATTAACCCAAGTTCCGGGAAATGCTCCACGTACCCAGAGAGTTTCTGTATAGTATGTAATTAATGTTAGCTATGGTCTGTATAAGTTGCATCTGAGAAATAATTATTATTATTATTATTATTATTATTATTATTATTATTATTATTATTATTATTATTATTATTATCATTATTAT
Organism: Cherax quadricarinatus; assembly: GCF_038502225.1. Lineage (NCBI taxonomy): Eukaryota > Metazoa > Arthropoda > Malacostraca > Decapoda > Parastacidae > Cherax > Cherax quadricarinatus. The sequence goes on from NC_091324.1 coordinate 35,581,719, forward strand.
TATTATCATTATTATTATTATTATTATTATTATTATTATTATTATTATTATTATTATTATTATTATTATTATTATTATTATTGTTATTATTATTATTATTATTATTATCATTATTATCATTATTATTTTTATTATTATTATTATTATTATTATTATTATTATTATTATTATTATTATTATTATTATTATTATTATTATTATTATTATTATCATTATTATTATTATTATTATTATTATCATTATTATTATTATTATTATTATCATTATTATTATTATTATTATCATTATTATTATTATTATTATTATTATCATTATTATTATTATTATTATTATTATTATTATTATTATTATTATTATTATTATTATTATTATTATCATTATTATTATTATTATTATCATTATTATTATTATTATTATTATCGTTATTATTTTTATTATTATTATTATTATTATTATTATTATTATTATTATTATTATTATTATTATTATCATTATTATTATTATTATTATTATTATTATTATTATTATTATTATTATTATTATTATTATTATCATTATTATTATTATTATTATCATTATTATTATTATTATTATTATCATTATTATTATTATCATTATTATTATTATTATTATTATTATTATTATTATTATTATTATTATTATCATTATTATTATTATTATTATTATTATTATTATTTTTATTATTATTATTATTATTATTATTATTATCATTATTATTATTATTATTATTATTATTATTATTATTATTATTATTATTATTATCATTATTATTATTATTATTATTATTATTATTATTATTATTATTATTATTATTATTATTATTATTATTATTATTATTATTATTATTATTATTATCATTATTATTATTATTATTATTATTATTATTATTATTATTATTATTATTATTATTATTATTATTATTATTATTATTATTATTATTATTATTATTATTATCATTATTATTATTATTATTATTATCATTATTATTATTATTATTATTATCATTATTATTATTATTATTATTATTATTATTATTATTATTATTAATTATTATTATTATTATCATTATTATTATTATTATTATTATTATTATTATTATTATTATTATTATTATTATTATTATTATTATTATTATTATTATTATTATTATTATTATTATTATTATTATTATTATTATTATTAATATTATTATTATTATTATTATTATTATTATTATTATTATTATTATTATTATTATTAAAGTTGGTAGCAAGGTTAACTAGCGAGGACACTCTGCCTGTCATTACTGACTCCAGCACAAGTGCACTTAATACCGGAAGTGTACAAGGACCACCAAACTTGACTTGGTTATTACTGCCTTAAGACACCTGTCGTAGTGTACTATTGTAGATGTGAATCAAGAATGATGAGTGGCAACACTGCAGATGAATGATGAGTGGCAACACTGCAGGTGAATGATGAGTGGCAACACTGCAGGTGAATGATGAGTGGCAACACTGCAGGTGAATGATGAGTGGCAACACTGCAGGTGAATGATGAGTGGCAACACTGCAGGTGAATGATGAGTGGCAACACTGCAGATGAATGATGAGTGGCAACACTGCAGGTGAATGATGAGTGGCAACACTGCAGGTGAATGATGAGTGGCAACACTGCAGATGAATGATGAGTGGCAACACTGCAGGTGAATGATGAGTGGCAACACTGCAGGTGAATGATGAGTGGCAACACTGCAGGTGAATGATGAGTGGCAACACTGCAGGTGAATGATGAGTGGCAACACTGCAGGTGAATGATGAGTGGCAACACTGCAGATGAATGATGAGTGGCAACACTGCAGGTGAATGATGAGTGGCAACACTGCAGGTGAATGATGAGTGGCAACACTGCAGATGAATGATGAGTGGCAACACTGCAGGTGAATGATGAGTGGCAACACTGCAGGTGAATGATGAGTGGCAACACTGCAGGTGAATGATGAGTGGCAACACTGCAGGTGAATGATGAGTGGCAACACTGCAGGTGAATGATGAGTGGCAACACTGCAGGAGAATGATGAGTGGCAACACTGCAGGTGAATGATGAGTGGCAACACTGCAGGTGAATGATGAGTGGCAACACTGCAGGTGAATGATGAGTGGCAACACTGCAGGTGAATGATGAGTGGCAACACTGCAGGAGAATGATGAGTGGCAACACTGCAGGTGAATGATGAGTGGCAACACTGCAGGTGAATGATGAGTGGCAACACTGCAGGAGAATGATGAGTGGCAACACTGCAGGTGAATGATGAGTGGCAACACTGCAGGAGAATGATGAGTGGCAACACTGCAGGTGAATGATGAGTGGCAACACTGCAGGTGAATGATGAGTGGCAACACTGCAGGTGAATGATGAGTGGCAACACTGCAGGAGAATGATGAGTGGCAACACTGCAGGTGAATGATGAGTGGCAACACTGCAGGAGAATGATGAGTGGCAACACTGCAGGTAAATGATGAGTGGCAACACTGCAGGTGAATGATGAGTGGCAACACTGCAGGTGAATGATGAGTGGCAACACTGCAGGTGAATGATGAGTGGCAACACTGCAGGAGAATGATGAGTGGCAACACTGCAGGAGAATGATGAGTGGCAACACTGCAGGTGAATGATGAGTGGCAACACTGCAGGAGAATGATGAGTGGCAACACTGCAGGTGAATGATGAGTGGCAACACTGCAGGAGAATGATGAGTGGCAACACTGCAGGTGAATGATGAGTGGCAACACTGCAGGTGAATGATGAGTGGCAACACTGCAGGAGAATGATGAGTGGCAACACTGCAGGAGAATGATGAGTGGCAACACTGCAGGTAAATGATGAGTGGCAACACTGCAGGTGAATGATGAGTGGCAACACTGCAGGTGAATGATGAGTGGCAACAGTGCAGGTGAATGATGAGTGGCAACACTGCAGGTGAATGATGAGTGGCAACACTGCAGGTGAATGATGAGTGGCAACACTGCAGGAGAATGATGAGTGGCAACACTGCAGGAGAATGATGAGTGGCAACACTGCAGGTAAATGATGAGTGGCAACACTGCAGGTGAATGATGAGTGGCAACAGTGCAGGTGAATGATGAGTGGCAACACTGCAGGTGAATGATGAGTGGCAACACTGCAGGAGAATGATGAGTGGCAACACTGCAGGAGAATGATGAGTGGCAACACTGCAGGTAAATGATGAGTGGCAACACTGCAGGTGAATGATGAGTGGCAACACTGCAGGAGAATGATGAGTGGCAACACTGCAGGTGAATGATGAGTGGCAACACTGCAGGTAAATGATGAGTGGCAACACTGCAGGTGAATGATGAGTGGCAACACTGCAGGAGAATGATGAGTGGCAACACTGCAGGTAAATGATGAGTGGCAACACTGCAGGTGAATGATGAGTGGCAACACTGCAGGTAAATGATGAGTGGCAACACTGCAGGTAAATGATGAGTGGCAACACTGCAGGTGAATGATGAGTGGCAACACTGCAGGTGAATGATGAGTGGCAACACTGCAGGAGAATGATGAGTGGCAACACTGCAGGTAAATGATGAGTGGCAACACTGCAGGTGAATGATGAGTGGCAACACTGCAGGAGAATGATGAGTGGCAACACTGCAGGTGAATGATGAGTGGCAACACTGCAGGTAAATGATAAGTGGCAACACTGCAGGTGAATGATGAGTGGCAACACTGCAGGAGAATGATGAGTGGCAACACTGCAGGTAAATGATGAGTGGCAACACTGCAGGTGAATGATGAGTGGCAACACTGCAGGTAAATGATGAGTGGCAACACTGCAGGTAAATGATGAGTGGCAACACTGCAGGTGAATGATGAGTGGCAACACTGCAGGTGAATGATGAGTGGCAACACTGCAGGAGAATGATGAGTGGCAACACTGCAGGTAAATGATGAGTGGCAACACTTCAGGTGAATGATGAGTGGCAACACTGCAGGTAAATGATGAGTGGCAACACTGCAGGTGAATGATGAGTTGGAACACTGCAGGTGAATGATGAGTGACAACACTGCAGGTGAATGATGAGTTGGAACACTGCAGGAGAATGATGAGTGACAACACTGCAGGTGAATGATGAGTGGCAACACTGCAGGTGAATGATGAATGGCAACACTGCAGGAGAATGATGAGTGACAACACTGCAGGTGAATGATGAGTGGCAACACTGCAGGTGAATGATGAGTGGCAACACTGCAGGAGAATGATGAGTGGCAACACTGCAGGTGAATGATGAGTGACAACACTGCAGGTGAATGATGAGTGGCAACACTGCAGGTGAATGATGAGTGACAACACTGCAGGTGAATGATGAGTGGCAACACTGCAGGTGAATGATGAGTGGCAACACTGCAGGTGAATGAAATTGATGTGTCATCACCTGGATATGATGACAAATCAACACATGCAACATTTACACCAACACATGCAACACTCACACCAACACATGCAACACTTACACGAACACATATAACACTCACACCAACACATGCAACACTTACACGAACACATATAACACTCACACCAACATACACAACACTTAAAGCAACACATGCAACACTTACACCAACACACGCAACACTTAAACCAACACATGCAACACTTACACCAAAACATGCAACACTTACACCAAAACATGCAACACTTACACCAACACATGCAACACTTACACCAACTACACATGCAGCACATAACACATGCAACACACCACCTCATGCAACACTTACACCAACAACACATGCAACACACAAACGCATGCAACACTTACACCATCATATGCAACACTTACACCAACACATGCAACACTTAGACCAGCACATGCAACACATACACCAACACATGCAACACTCATATTAACACATGCAATACTCACATTAACACATGCAATACTCACACCAACAGATGGAACACTCACACCAGCACATGCAACACTCACAGCAACACAGGCAACACTCACACCAACACATGCAATACTCACATCAGCACATGCAACACTCACATTAACACATACAACACTCACACCAACACATGTAATACTCACATCAGCACATGCAACACTCACATTAACACTTACAACACTCACACCAACACATGCAACACTCACATCAGCAAATGCAACACTCACATTAACACATGCAATACTCACATTAACACATGCAACTCTCACATTAACACATGCAATACTCACATCAACACAGGCAACACTCACACCAACACATGCAACACTCACACCAACACAGGCAACACTCACACCAACACAGGCAACACTCACACCAACACATGCAACACTCACACCAACACAGGCAACCCTCACACCAACACATGCAATACTCACATCAACACATGCAACACTCACATAACACATACAATACTCACACCAACACATGCAACACTCACACCAACACATGCAACACTCACACCAACACATGCAACACTCACACCAACACATGCAACACTCACACCAACACATGCAACACTCACACCAACACATGCAACACTCACATCACGACATGCAACACTTACACCAGCACATGCAATACACCAACACATACAACAATAACACCTGCAACACTAGCACCAACACATGCAACAACCACATGCAACAATCACACCAACACCTGCAAAGCTAGCACCAACGCATGCAACACTCACACCAACACCTGCAACACACCAACACATGCAAAAATAACACATGCAACACCACCACATGCAACACTCTCACCAACACCTGCAACACTAGCACCAACACATGCAACAATAACACATGGAATAGTAGCACCAACACATGCAACACCACAACATGCAACACACTCACGAACACCTGCAACACTAGCATCAACACATGCAACACACCAACACATACAATAATAACACATGCAACACTAGCACCAACACATGCAACAACCACATGTAACACTCACACCAACACCTGCAACGCTAGCACCAACGCATACAACTCTCACACCAAGACATGCAACACACCAACACATGCAACAAAAACATATAGAACACTAGCACCAGCATATGCAACACCACAACATGCAACACTCTCACCAACACCTGCAACACTCACACCAAGACATGCAACACACCAACACATGCAACAATAACATATGGAACACTAGCACAAACACATGCAACACCACCACACCACCACATGCAACACTCTTACCAACACCTGCAACACAAGCACCATCACATGCAACACTGACATCAACACATGCATCCCTCCATGCACGAACTTATTTCTCATGATTGACACACCTTCCGGGCCATGAACTTCATGACCCACAGTTCCGTTAAATCTACCATCTTCCAGACAGCGGACCACACTGCCCTCCAGGGATACTTTCCAGACATTCCTTTTCCAGTTCTTCCCTCCATTATTAACAAGGAAATCTTATTTAATGAAGATAGTTGCAGGTGCACTCGAAGAGGAATCATTTTGTCTTAACTCACCTCTATGTTCAGGCTTAGCTAAGGTTGTATGTTGTCAGATTTGCATGATACGAGCACTTTGCAACCTGCAGCATCTGGTGTACCAAGTCACCCAGGCAGCAACCTGCAGCATCTGGTGTACCAAGTCACCCAGGCAGCAACCTGCAGCATCTGGTGTACCAAGTCACCCAGGCAGCAACCTGCAGCATCTGGTGTACCAAGTCACCCAGGCAGCAACCTGCAGCATCTGGTGTACCAAGTCACCCAGGCAGCAACCTGCAACATCTGGTGTACCAAGTCACCCAGGAAGCAACCTGCAGCATCTGGTGTACCAAGTCACCCAGGCACCAACCTGCAGCATCTGGTGTTCCAAGTCACCCAGGCAGCAACCTGCAGCATCTGTTGTTCCAGGTCACCCAGACAGCAACCTGCAGCATCTGGTGTTCCAGGTCACCCAGACAGCAACCTGCCGCATCTGGTGTTCCAGGTCACCCAGGCAGCAACCTGCAGCATCTGGTGTTCCAGGTCACCCAGGCAGAAAACCTGCAGCATCTGTTGTTCCAGGTCACCCAGGCAGCAACCTGCAGCATCTGATGTTCCAGGTCAACCAGGCAGCAACCTGCAGCATCTGGTGTTCCAGATCACCCAGGCAGCATTCTGTAGCATCTGGTGTTCCAGGTCACCCAGGCAGCAACCTGCAGCATCTGGTGTACCAAGTCACCCAGGCAGCAACCTGCAGCATCTGGTGTACCAAGTCACCCAGGCAGCAACCTGCAGCATCTGGTGTACCAAGTCACCCATGCAGCAACCTGCAGCATCTGGTGTACCAAGTCACCCAGGCAGCAACCTGCAACATCTAGTGTACCAAGTCACCCAGGAAGCAACCTGCAGCATCTGGTGTACCAAGTCACCCAGGCAGCAACCTGCAGCATCGGGTTTACCAAGTCACCCAGGCAGCAACCTGCAACATCTAGTGTACCAAGTCACCCAGGCAGCAACATGCAGCATCTGGTGTACCAAGTCACCCAGGCAGCAACCTGCAGCATCTGGTGTACCAAGTCACCCAGGCAGCAACCTGCAGCATCTGGAGTACCAAGTCACCCAGGCAGCAACCTGCAGCATCTGGTGTACCAAGTCACACAGGCAGCAACCTGCAACATCTGGTGTACCAAGTCACCCAGGCAGCAACCTGCAGCATCTGGTGTACCAAGTCACCCAGGCAGCAACTTGCAGCATCTGGAGTACCAAGTCACCCAGGCAGCAACCTGCAGCATCTGGTGTACCAAGTCACCCAGGCAGCAACCTGCAACATCTGGTGTACCAAGTCACCCAGGCAGCAACCTGCAGCATCTGGTGTACCAAGTCACTTAGGCAGCAACCTGCAGCATCTGGTGTTCCAGGTCACCCAGACAGCAACCTGCAGCATCTGGTGTTCCAGGTCACCCAGGCAGCAAACTGCAGCATCTGGTGTTCCAGGTCACCCAGGCAGAAAACCTGCAGCATCTGTTGTTCCAGGTCACCCAGGCAGCAACCTGCAGCATCTTATGTTCCAGGTCAACCAGGCAGCAACCTGCAGCATCTGGTGTTCCAGATCACCCAGGCAGCATTCTGTAGCATCTGGTGTTCCAGGTCACCCAGGCAGCAACCTGCAGCATCTGTTGTTCCAGGTCACCCAGGCAACAACCTGCAGCATCTCGTGTTCCAGGTCACCCAGGCAGCAACCTGCAGCATCTGGTGTTCCAGGTCACCCAGGCAGCAACCTGCAGCATCTGGTGCTCCAGGTCACCCAGGCAGCAACCTGCAGCATATGGTGTTCCATGTCACCCAGACAGCAACCTGCAGCATCTGTTGCTCCAGGTCACCCAGGCAGCAACCTGCAGCATCTGTTGTTCCAGGTCACCCAGGCAACAACCTGCAACATCTGGTGTTCCAGGTCAGCCAGACAGCATTCTGTAGCATCTGGTGTTCCAGGTCACCCAGGCAGCAACCTGCAGCATCTGGTGTTCCAGGTCACACAGACAGCAACCTGCAGCATCTGGTGTTCCAGGTCACCCAGGCAGCATTCTGCAGTATCTGGAGTTCCAGTTCACCCAGGCAGCATTCTGCAGCATCTGGTGTTCCAGGTCAGACAGACAGCATTCTGCAGCATCTTGTGTTCCAGGTCACCCAGGCAGCAACCTGCAGCATCTGGTGTTCCAGGTCACCCAGGCAGCAACCTGCAGCATCTGGTGTTCCAGGTCACCCAGGCAGCAACCTGCAGCATCTGGTGTTCCTGGTCACCCAGGCAGCAACCTGCAGCATCTGGTGTTCCAGGTCACCCTGACAGCATTCTGTAGCATCTGGTGTTCCAGGTCACCCAGACAGCATTCTGCAGCATCTGGTGTTCTAAGTCACCCAGACAGCAACCTGCAGCATCTGGCGTTCCAGGTCACCCAGACAGCATTCTGCAGCATCTGGTGTTCCAGGTCACCCAGGCAGCATTCTGCAGCATCTGGCGTTCCAGGTCACAGAGACAGCATACTGCAGCATCTGGTGTTCCAGGTCACCCAGACAGCAACCTGCAGCATCCGGTGTTCCAGGTCACCCAGACAGCAACCTGCAGCATCTGGTGTTCCAGGTCACCCAGGCAG